>NC_049198.1:44422482-44677594 GCF_009769625.2 Cygnus olor | reverse complement strand
AAAAGGAAAAGGAAAAGGAAAAGGAAAAGGAAAAGAACTTTAGCCCATTCCCCCTCGTCCTGTCACGAGGCACGTGGGAGAATAGACCAACCCCCACCTCTCTACAGTGTCCATTAAGGTACCTATAAAGAGCGATGAGGTCTCCCCTGAGCCTCCTCTTCTCCAGGATAAACAACCCCAGCTCCCTCAGCCGCTCCTCACAAGACTTGTTCTCCAGACCCCTCACCAGCTTCACTGCCCTTCTCTGGTCTCTCTCGATCACCTCCATGCCCTTCTTGTAGTGAGGGGCCCAAAACTGAACACAGTACTTGAGGTGTGGCCTCACCAGAGCCGAGTACAGGGGGACAATCGCTTCCCTAGACCTGCTGGCCACACTGCTTCTTATACAAGCCAGGACGCTGTTGGCCTTCTTGGCCACCTGAGCACACTGCTGACTCATATTCAGCCCACTATCAACCAGTATTCCCAGGTCCTTCTCTGCCAGGCAGCTTTCCAACCACTCGTCTCCCAGCCTGTAGCGCTGCTTGGGGTTGTTGCGCCCCAGATGCAGGACCCGGCACTTGGCCTTGTTGAACTTCATACAGTTGACCTCAGCCCATCGGTCCAGCCTATCCAGATCCTCCTGCAGAGACTTCCTTCCCTCGAGCAGATCGACACACGCACCTAACTTGGTGTCATCTGCAAACTTACTGAGGGTGCACTCGATCCCCTCATCCAGGTCATCGATACAGATATTAAAGAGGACTGGCCCCAGCACTGAGCCCTGGGTGACTCCACTAGTAACCGGCCTCCAACTGGATTTGGCTCCATTCACCACAACTCTTTGGGCCCGGCCATCCAGCCAGTTTTTAACCCAACAGAGCGTACGCCAGTCCAAGCCACGAGCAGCCAGTTTCTCGAGGAGAATGTTGTGGGAAACGGTGTCAAAAGCCTTACTGAAGTCAAGGTAGACCACATCCACAGCCTTTCCCTCCCTCATCCACCAAGCGCATCACTTGGTCATAGAAGGAGATCAGGTTCGTCAAGCAGGACCTGCCTTTCATAAACCCATGCTGACTAGGCCTGATCGCCTGGTTGCCCTTCAAGTGCCGCGTGATGACATTCAAGATAATCTGCTCCATGAGCTTCCCTGGCACTGAGGTCAAACTAACAGGCCTGTAGTTCCCCGGGTCTACCCTCCGGCCCTTCTTGTAGATGGGCGTCACATTTGCTAGCCGCCAGTCGACTGGGACCTCTCCTGATAGCCAGGACTGCTGATAAATGATGGAAAGCGGCTTGGCCAGCTCCTCCACCAGTTCTCTCAGTATCCTCGGGTGGATCCCATCCGGCCCCATCGACTTGTGTACATCCAAGTGCTGTAGCAGGTCGCCAACCATTTCCTCGTGGATAGTGAGGGCCACATCCTGTTTCCCATCCCCTTCCACCAGCTCAGGGTACCGGGTATCCAGAGAACAACTGGTCTTGCCACTAAAGACTGAGGCAAAGAAGGCATTGAGTACCTCAGCCTTTTCCTCATCTTTTGTAACTAAATGATGCAAGGTATGATGCATCATACCTGTCCTGGTTTCAGTTAGGACAGAGTTAATTTTCCTCCTAGTAGCTGACAGGGTGCTATGTTTTGGATTAGGATGAGAAGAGCGCTGATAACATGCTGATGTTTTAAATGTTGTAGAGCAGTGCTTACACCAAGCCAAGGACTTTTCAGCTTCTCGCTCTGTCCTGCTAGCGAGCAGGCTAGGGATGCAGCAGGAGCTGGGAGGGGACAGACCCAGGACAGCTGACCCAAACTGGCCAAAGGGGTATTCCATACCATCTGACGTCATGCTGAACAATATATATGGGTGGCTAGCCGGGGTGGGGGGGGCCGGCTGCTCGGGGATAGGCTGGGCATCGGTCAACGGGTGGTGAGCAATTGCATTGTGCATTACTTGTTTCGTACACATTATTATTATTAATACTATTATCATTATTATTATTATTATTATTGTTATTATTATTTTCCTGTCTTAATAAACTGTCTTTATCTCAGCTCACAGGCTTCACTTTCCCGTTTCTCTCCCCCATCCCAGAGAGGGAGGGGGGAGGGTGAGCGAACGGCTGTGTGGTGTTTAGCTGCCAGCCGGGCTAAACCACAACCATACCTTGTAACACTGGTCATTGAAGACAGAATATTAATTTGCAAAGGGGTTGACGTTTCAGGATAAATACAGATAGAAGAAGTGATATTTGTCTGAGGTACCACCGAAACAGAAGAAGAATCATTGTGAATCGATATATATATATATATATTTACTCAACAGCCAGAAAATCTCAACTAACCCACACGTAACTATAGGCCTCTTTTTGCGTAAAATTAAAATGGTATTATGTACTTCTTTTTCTTTTCTATAATCTTCACAGAAAATGCAAGATACACTGTAGAAAATCCATTTTTGAACTAAACCAAAATAAATGCAAGAACATGAAAGACAAGAATCTTTAAAATTATCTGCAAAAATTGCTCTCCCTCTACTATGCTAACACTAAGACTGAATGTGGTAATATTTTGCCCCTGTTTATGAAAGACAAGCTTAAAAGAAAACATAAAATTAGGGTTGCTAATAGTTCCCACACATTTTCCAGGGTGTGTCTCTAGTCTGAATTATCCTTTAAAATAGTTTAAAATAATTTCAAGGTCAGAGACGTTAATCCTTTTCAGGGTACAACAATTGTTAACTTGTCACAGATTTTTCTTAAGGCACTTTTATATCATACTAGCCATCTACACTTACTGAAACCTAGCTGTGTTTAGTGGTTTTATCTTGTTGGGCAGCTGAACTCCACCACAACTGTTCTCTCACTTCCCCTCCTTAGAAGAAGAGGGGGAGAAGAAAGTATGCTGGAAAGTAAATAAATATATAAATAAATAAATAAAAAATCTTACTGTTTGAGATAAGGATAATTTAATTAAAGGGAAAAGGAAGAGGAAAAAAAAAAAGGCCATGCAGAAGCACAGAGAGAAAATAAATTACTCTCTACTTCCTATCAAAGAGCGATGTTCAGCCACATCCCAGGAAGCAGGGCCTCAATATTGGAGGACAGATGTCTTCATAAAAAGAGCTCCCCTAGCCTTCCTCCCCTTTCCCTCCTTCCCCTTTCCTATCTTTTATTGCTGAGTGTGACATCATATGGCTTGGAATACCCTTTTGGTTTGTTAGGTCAGCTGCCCTGGTCGGTCCCCTCCCTACCTCTTGCCCTTGGGGTGTTGGAGGGAGTCTTAATGCTGTGCTAGCAGTGCTCAGCAATAGACAAAACACTGGTATGATACCAGTGCTGTTCTATATACAAGTGCAGAGCACAGCACGGTATGGGCTGCTGCAGAGAAAGTTAACTCCATATCATTCAGACCCAGTACATTCTCCACCCCTTATTCCATAATATTTGTGTCACACTCGGGTTCCACATACTTTAGTATATAAGTATTCTCATCACTACTGTTCCCTGTCCTTTAACAGATATATAGATAGGTACTTCGTTTCATTCTATAGGCCTCTCCCCAAAATGTTCGTAAGAACCGTTGATGATTTAGGTTTTGTTGCTGCACTTGCCCAGCTCCTTGAGAAGTTAACCTGTCATTGGTTCTGCAGTATCTTCCTACAACACATAACTTAGGTAACAGATTGGTTTTCTCCCAAGGTTTAATCTCCTTGAGGCACACACCTGATATCTGCCAGGTGTACTCTGGTGCTTGAGTGAAGACAATCCCTTTTCCTGAGGCAGGAGCAACCCACACTGCCTTCCCCATCCACTCTCTTCCACCTCCTTCCCCTGAACAGTGCAGGGGAACGGAAGAATGGGGGTTGTGGTCAGTCTGTAATGCTTCATATCTGCCACTCCTTCATGGTCACTTTCTGCCCCTGCTCCAGTGTGGGGTCCCACCCACGGGATGCCATCCTTCCTGAACTGATCCTTCCCACAGGCAGCAGCAGCTCTTCAAGAACTGCTCCAACATGGGTCCATACCACAGGGTCCATCTGTCAGGAGCAAACTGCTCCAGCACAGGTCCCCCTGCCAGATCACCTGCTCGTGCATGGGCTCCTCTCCACGAGCTACAGGTCTAGCCAAGATTCTGCTCCAGAGGGGGTTCTCCACTGGCCACAGCCTCCTTCAGGTCAGATCCACCTGCTCCACCATGGGTTCCTCCAAGGGCTGCAGCATGGAGATATGTTCCACCGTGGTACACCATGAGCTGTAGGGGGGACAACCACAGTCCTCTCCACAGGCCACAGGGGAACTTCTGCTCTGGTACCTGGAGTACCTCCTCCCCCTCCTTATGCACTGACTTTGGTGTCTGCACGGCCAGTGCTCACTCCTCACTTTCCCAGCTGTTGTTGTGCAGCAGGTTTTTTCCCTATCTTAAATCAGCGCTCCCAGAGACCTAACCAGCATTGCTCAGTGGCTTGTCTCTGGGCAGCCGCAGGTCCCTTTGGAGCCAGCTGAAACTGGCCCTTATCTAACATGGGGCAGCTTCTAGATTCTTCTCACAAAGGCCACCCCTGCAGTCCCCACTACCAAAACCTTCCCACATCGACCCATTGCACTGTGACATCTCCATTTTCAAGACTTTAGATTAAAAGACTTCTGTGTTTATTTTACACATTCTTCCCAAATGCAAGAACCAGTTGATTTCAGAAGTTTTAAAGCAATTTCAGTAATTTCTTCTAGATTTAAAAGTAGCTGTTATCTTTAAAATCTTACAAATGTGGGGATTTAAAGGGTTTCTGAATCAAAAAATATACTCATGACTACCTATTGCTCAAGAAGATTCCAGACAGGTAGATACTGAGCAAGTGAATCCCACTCAGGACGGGGAACATGGGATTTGTTAGATATAGAGCTAGAGGGAAGAAATATAGAGGAAGTGTTTGAAACCTAGCATTATTAATGACAGTCTAAGTGGAAGCATTTAGAAAACGTGCAGTAAAAGAATAAGTTACAAAGAAGTGTAAATCTTTTAAATAGCTTGAACAAACATGACCTATATAGAACGCCATATCAAAACCTTTGTCCAAAGTAACATGTTTAGCAGAACAAAGTTATGCTAAAGCATAAACATTCCAATGTGGTACACAGCCATTCAAAGTGTTAGAAACAATTTTTTAACAATGCCAGGAAAAAAATAATACAGGAAGTACAAGCCTTCCTACTCCACTGTTGACAGTCACAAAGTCTTGAATGTAACTATTTGAAAAATATTCCTCTAGATTATTAAATGTCAGATCCACAGAGGACCATACAGCCATTATAGTGCCCTCACATTCAGAAAAACAAGCCTAAAAAATCCTTCTAAAACTCATGAGCATTTGATTTTAGGAGACAGGTTCCACAGACACCAGAAGATCTGCTCTGATGCATTAATAGGTCACTTCTTTTATTAGTGAGAAGAAGACAAGTCCTTGGACAACTCCTTGTTTTTCAGTTTTGTAGTAAAGAGTTCTGATGTCTTGGAACAGATTAAGAATGAGAACTCTATCCCCTCTGAACAGTGATTTCAAAGCCAGCTGTGGTATTAAAGAAATGGCACTTGTGACCATACTGCACTGAGCTATTTCAGTGATGCAACAGCATAATAAATCCAGCTTAATTTATTGCTAAAACTCGGCTTACAGCTAGTGTTTTTTACTGACAGGAACTCAATTTGTACTGCAAGTTCTTTAGGTTATAGTCTTTTTTTTTTTTTTTTCACTATATATCTTTAGTGTGCAGCACAAAAAGCTTGAGCTTCAGAATAAAAACAACTGCAACAAGTGCAGAGACTGCTAGTGAATCAGCTTTACATTTGCACTAGCCAACTGTTTTAGAACACTGCTGTTTAAGTTTCGGTGACCTGATAAGAGTCATAATGAGTATTTACAGAGTGAACCTCTGGTGGTTTTACATCACAACTGGAACAAATAAATCACTTTTTTTTTTTCTGCATGAAATTGGCCAACAAGATATTTTTGTAGTCTTTGGAGTGATGGAGACAAAGAATAAAAATGCCCCTTCCTGAGCAGTTTCTCCAGTCCCACTTTTAATCATTTTCCAGAGTTCAACATTTCATTATCAAGTTTACCAATTACGAGCTCAGTAGTCAGCAAAGCCTCAGTCAGCACAGCTAGTCTGGTAAATTTGGCATTATGAAAGGTTAGATAGTGCTTCACCTTATGGATCTGTAAGTATCAATGCTATACTTTCTTACCTTTTCTAAAGTCAGTATGGTATCTTTTATCTTTTATAAGAAGTATAATACAATGTCAAGCTGAATAGCTAGACATTGGGGGGGGGGGGGGGGGCGGGGAGGGTTAAAATAATAATAATTAAAAAAAAATGTGCAACTTCTAGCCTACCTGTAGAAGAAAGCTGACCAACTTCATTGGCTTTAGGCAAGGTTTAATGGTGACAGCTGATCATGAGTCAAAGCTTATGGAAGACAAGTTTGAGACTGTCTTGATATCTTCCAGAGAAATCAGGAGGTTAAGTATAGAGCTAATAAATTACATCCCTCAGCTGCAGTGCTGCTGGACACAATCTGTCGTGCACTTCCTTTTTAAGCATGAGGGTTGACTATATTATTTGTTTTAATTGCTACAATTCCAGTTAAACTTAAATGACCTAGAATCTAAATAGTTTATTTACCTCGATTTCTTTTTAATTCATAGCCATAAATCACACCAAAGAATAAAACATTTGTTTTAATAGCCACAAAGTGCCTATTCATGTTTCATCAGTAGGATGCAAATACAAAGAGTAGTGAGTCCCATAATTAACAAGCACAGCAATCTCACTGCTTTTCACATTTGTTAGAAGACATATTCCAGATGCACTCAAAATTAATGAAACACTAGCTAATAAGTGTACATCAAGATGTCCTTCCAGTCTTTTTTTTCTTTTTTTCATAACACTTCAGCCTGTTGCTGTATTTCTGCATTTTTCACTGAGCTTCTGGGATCCATTTTTACTCCTGTACAACCTGTCAATATCATCTTAAGACTTTTTTCTTTTTTCTTTCTGCTGTGAATATCACCCACATCCTCAGTTCAGTACCATCTGCTATACACCTTAGGACTCTCAGACAAAAGCCTTTTCCTTCAAAACAACGATCATTTGGAGGCATAAAATCCCCTACTGTGTTGGTATCATTTGGAAGGCATCACACAATCACAAATTTCATTTAATGTTTCTCCACTGACTATTTTACTTACATTTTTTCATTCATTTTTATTAACATTTTGAGCCAAAGCATGCTAGATAGAATTGCTCTTTCTTTTCCTGCTGATTTGAAAGCGATAAAACATGATGAGCACACAGCATAAGGAGGGTATGTTAAATTTTCTGTGCTGCAGGTATTTTCTGTTCTTCAGATGTTTCCAAAGAATGGTCACCTTTCTGGAAAACCCTCTCCTCAGTTGTCCAGTTTTCAATGACAGGGAAGAAGATAAGGATAAGATTGAGTGCTAAACTGGCAAATTTTGCTGAATGTAGACAAGAATAAATAAATACCTTTTTGTGTCAGTAGAAACAATGTTTAGAAATACAGGCTTGATCATTCTGAAAGAAAATGACCTCTTTTAGCCAATTCTCTCAAGACTTTCCCAATACTAAAATTTTTTAAATGAAAGAAATAAAGAATAGTTACATTTTCATTTTATAGTAGCACTGGTCTAAGGCAATGCTGAGCCTTGTGGAGACAGAGACACTGCACCCAAGGTATGTGTACTTCAGACAGTGGCACAGGCACATAAATCATATCTAAACAAAGGAGTTTATACCAGAAACATCTACCAGTGATAGCACAGAGCTTCAAATGAGTCAGGGTAAATCAGCCTGCAAGGAGCTCCAGGCTGCAACAAGACTGACTTTAGCATCCCAAGTGGCTCAGCTGGCTATATTTCTTTCATAATCTGCACGGTAACCCACTCACAGAATACAAAATGGGGACTTGGGAGATTTGTTTAGTTTTCATAAATACTCAAATGCGTGGTATGTGTGAGCATACAGAGCTTTTGCTGGCTCCGCAGTTCAGCATTGTAGAGCACAAATATTCACTAGATATGACTGCATTGCTACTACATTAGCAGTGCTCTCAGCACATGGCACTTCATTGTGGCCAAATATTCCATGCAAGCACACAGTTTCATTTTCTTACATTTGCTGATTTATGCAGGAAATTACTAAAGGAAAAAATTACATGAAAATTGATTTCAGTTTTGCTGGAAACATAACTGGATTTCTGATTGTCCTGTCAATCTGAAAATACACTGGCTGAAAATGCACCGTCTGTACTTTTTGTACACCATGAAAAGTGAGCAGCATAACACGATAATGAATTAATGCATAGTTTGAAGAGGTATGATTGGCTAAGCTTACCTTGTCAACTTCAAAATAACCAGAACTGTAGCAATTGTCCAGCAAACATAATTCCAAAAAGCCACAGTAATGAAATACATTCAAGCACCACATACATAAAATCTTAATAGCACATTGTATATCAGGCTTATTTTTTAATGCTGCTTGACTGAAACAAGCAAATTAAATAAAATTCCAGGAAATTATGTGCAGTAATAGAAACGAACAATAAGGTCAAAAAGATAATGAAATGACAAAATAATCTCTGCTTGAAATGATTGCTCGAGATTTCCCTAGCTGTCACAGTGTAGTAATAGCAAAGTTATTCCCAAATGGAGCTCCTTTTTATTTGTTTTCATTTTCCTTTTTGTTTGTTTGTTTGTTGTTACATTAACCACTCCTAAAAGGTAGAAATAAGTGTTTTGTACCTAAAAATCTTTGATTGTACTTAAAAATTTTGATCTATGCCACTTAACCTGCAGGCTGGGAAACCTAATTTAGAGCCACAAATTTAAACACAAAGTATCATTTTCTAGATTAGACATGTACACACTCACCCAGTTTCAAAAATGAGATGGCATTTTATTTTTAAGTTGATTTGCATCAAAATAAATATCCCTTTATTTGTTTTAATATTTGTACCGGCTATTCAAAACTGGCATCCAACTACTCTTGCAATTTTAAGACTTATGAAGATTAATTTTTTCTAGCAAATTAGTGAATCTGACAACTTAGTCTGCACAACAAACATGTCAAGAGTTTCCTTGTATCCTTTGCAAAGGAAATAGAAATACAAATGAAGGGTCATTTTGTTGCCTTCCCTTCCCCTTCCTCTCTTACCCAAGATATATAGGACATTTCTAGAATACTGTCATTACCAGAGAGGAGCATATTTTAGACTTAAACCATGCCTTCCCTTAAACTGCTTCACAGTTACACTGCTTCACTCACAGTGTTTTCAGCTGAATGTTGTTTCTGTGGTCCCATTCTTACTGTAGGCACACATATCGACAGCATTGGATCTTCTCTGACTTTTTTTGTTAAAAGCCTGCTCCATATTATTAAACTCCATTTTGTAGAGTTTGCTCATTTTCTCCTAACATGTTTTTTCTTGTTGTGGTATCACTCTATCTTCTCCCCTAATCTTTCCCATTAAGTCTTCCATCTCTCCTTGGAGTTTTCTGACAATATTGTCAGCCTATAAAACAAGAACATGGTGTACTACAGACTTGCTTCATTAACAATATTTACTGCCAGCTTTCTGGCTTGTGGTTGTTCTTTTTACTTGCTTGCTTTTTCCTAGGAGCTTATTCCAATATGTTCTGAAAAGAAGCTTTAAATTAATGGAAATATAAGCTAACATTGAAATTTAGCACTACAGGTGACAGTAAGCCCAGGAAAACAGCAGTAGGAGAGAAAGCATTTAGCTCCTAGGTCATTTTAAGCTTGCAAAATCCAAGTCAGCAGCAAGCCTGGAAAAGCTGTAGAAAAGTAAGGCCTACACTAAACACAAGCAGGTTGCACAGTTAGTTTCCTGTCAATCCAGTCAATGCCCAGTAAAGAACAACCCTGCTGGGAACCATAACTGAAATGTGTAACCTTGCTACAGCTTAAAATAGAGATGGGCAGCACTAGTTTGAAAAAATATTCCTGAAGAATGGTCACTGGAAAAGTCCAGTTCTCCATGACAGGTACAGTCCTGCAGAAAGTCGTGATCTATACATGGAATTTGTGTTAGTAGAGAGCAGTGAGGAGAGAAATAAATTCAGGGCTTTTGTAGCTTTCAGTGGAAGAGGGGAAATCAAACAGTGCTTCATTTTTCTTCAAAATAAGAATTACTTTTCATTGTGATAATGAAGTCAATATTCATGAAATAAAATTTCCAGAAATGTATTCCATATTTAACAGCCTTACTGATCTACTAAATATGTATTCAGATATCATGTCTTTCAAAAAAAAAAAAAAAAACACTTCAGGATTTACAAGTTTACTTCTTCATTTAACTTGAAGACTTTTAAGAAAGCAAGTTGCAGTCTCATGCTCTTGAAAAAAGTTGTAGCCTAAGGCTTTTGGGCAATTTCATAGACATCTGTGGCCCCTAACACCATTTGCCTTTATCTTTCATTTCTTGTTTCAGGACAGTGGTATGCATCATGAGCTGATTCAGTATTTCTTTATTCTCTTGTCATGATTCAATATTTTCTCTGAAGAGAAATATTTATGGTTTAACCTTCTGACATCCCTATTAAATAAAGACACAGCAGGAGACAGAGAAACAGTGTAAGTGCATGTCAAAATCAGCAACAAACAAATTCTCTTTGATGATTTGAACTTGAAATGATTCTGAAGAGAGTAGGTGGGGAAACAAACAGAAAACATTTTGTTCTTTATGTAAAGAATAAGAATCCATGCCATTCTTTCTTTCATCCATGTTTAATTTTACCATGACCTTTGTCTTCTTCAGTGTAAACTATAAAAATGCATTACACCTCCTAAATAAAGCCTAAATCTGGGCTATGCAAGGTCTCATTACAACTATAAATTTCTTATACTTAGCATTTAAAAGTCACTGCTTAAAGCAAATATTCTGTTATTTCTGTATTAAAGCAAATATTCTGTTGAAATCAATTTTCATTTATCAGAAATTGAACATGTATTACTCTTTTCATCTGTTAATAAATTGAACCAGTTATGTTTGAGGTCTCCTTGAACTCAGAAGTCACAAGCACCCTCGAGTGAAGGCAGAACATATACATATAAGATCCTGTAGACAATAAGGCAAATCGTCATGTGCCATTCTCATCATCACATTGATGGAGAACATAGGAACTGGCTACAAGTTGGAGAAAATTGCATAGAAGAGTTTGAAGAACATTTGGAAAACAAGAAAAAGAAAGCCAAACAAAGCACAAATACAAAAAATTGCTAAGTCAACGTGTGACTATACTTTATACATGAAAACATTAACTTCCTTGTTCATTTTCTTTTTTACTACATTAAAAATATGGAAATCTTTTCTAAAGCGAGGGCCACCAACAGAATAGCTAATTTATTTTATGGATGGATTTTGCTAAGAGAATAATAATAAAAACAGGAAACATTTCTTTTGTGTCAGCTTCAGAATAAATATAACTTGTTTTGTCATGTGTCTTCAGTTAGACAGGCTCCTAAGAACAAATAAGTGCTTGTTGAAAGCAGAAAGAAGAGAAAAAAAAAATCTTACTAATTGCAAACAAGTCTCTCCCTCTGCTCAATTAAAATTTAAACTAAGTGGAATAATTGTACATATGGCGTGCATAATAATGACAGTGATAACATCCTGTTCAATTCAGTTTAATGAAAATCTACTACTCCTTCTAATGGTATATAATAGCACCAAATTAAAAGAATTAAATGAAATAGCTGTTAAAAAAATACAGTCTTTCCAGAGGTCTTATGCAAGCTGAGAATCAGTATCTGAAAGCACCTCAGAAAATAAGTTTGTAACTGTAAAATGCAAGAATGCACCCAACTGATACGGCCCATGATACATACAATCGCAACAGCCAGATAGCCAGATTTCTAAGTCCTGTGCATTGCATTCACAACTATGGCAGAGTAGGAAAGAACTCCAACTTTTGAACCACACTAAATTATATAGACTATCATAGGCTTTGCAATTAAAAGACAATTCAGGAGGGCTGCTCAGTCTATAAGAATTTGACACCAAGCTTTATTGCTTCTCTTGCTGACTGGCTAGCAAAAATATTTGTAATTCTGACACAAATAATGTCATATATATAATTATTCAGAACATCAATATCTATATCAAGATTTTTGGCCTATTTTGCAGGCCTAGTCTTTCCCAGCAAAAGGCCCGCTTTACTCAGCTTCTTGCCAATTAATGCACTCTGAAACTACACCTACTACAAAACTAATGAACAACATCTTATTCCTTAATGTCTAGTTTGATGACTAGTGTGGTCATATACCTTATGCCATTAGCCCCAGGCATCTCAGTGTTTTCATCCTAAATGCCCATCCTCAAATTTTTTAATGCTTTGTAACACAATTTTTAGAAGAAAAAAAAAAATGATGATCTTTACTTCTTAAAACAGATTTAAACCAATTTTAAACCTACTTAACTGCATTTTTTAACAGACAAAAACATTCTAAGTTAACAAGGCACTATCCCATCCACAAAACATATGACAAGCATTTTTTTTAAACCCATATTCACTTCTATATCTAAATGTGTTGTGAAAAATAACCTATTTACACAGCATTTTTTAATTGCATTTTCCCATCAGTTTTTACAAAGTAATCAGAACTTTATCTGTTTATTAGTTTCTAATATACAGACTGCTAATCCCATCAAAACTGCAGACTTCAACTTCCATAAAATCATTTGATTACAACATGTAATGGCAAACATTTAGCCAGCTAACATCCAATCTATTGTTTTCACGTGTGTGTGTGTATATATATATATATATATATATATAATATGTTGCCTTAAACTTGACTCAGTAGCAATTTCCTTTTATTCTTGTATTAACAAGAATAATCACAGAATCACAGAATTGAAGGGGTTGGAAGGGACCTCGAAAGATCATCAGGTCCAACCCCCCTGCCAAAGCAGGTTCCTTAGAGCAGGCTGCCCAGGTAGGCGTCCAGATGGGCCTTGAATATCTCCAGAGGAGACTCCACAACCTCCCTGGGCAGCCTGTTCCAGTGCTCCATCACCCTCACTGTGAAGAAGTTCTTTCACAAGTTGGTGCAGAACTTCCTGTGACCCATTTTTGGCCATTGCCCCTTGTCCTGTTCTCACAAACCATTGAAAAGAGGTTGACCAAATCCCTCTGTCTCCCACACCTCAGGTATTTATACACATTGATGAGATCCCCTCTCAGTCTTCTTTTCTCAAGGCTGAACAGACCCAGGTCTCTCAGCCTTTCTTCATAGCGAAGATGCTCCAGGCCCCGTATCATCTTTGTGGCCCTCCGCTGGACTCTTTCCAGGAGATCCCTGTCTTTTTTGTACTGGGGAGCCCAGAACTGGACACAGTACTCCAGGTGAGGCCTGACCAGGGCAGAGTAGAGGGGGAGGATCATCTCCCTTGACCTGCTGGCCACACTCCTTTTAATGCATGCCAGGACCCCATTGGCCCTCTTGGCCATGAGGGCACACTGCTGGCTCATGGTCAACCTGTCGTCCACCAGGACCCCCAGGTCCTTCTCTTCAGAGCTCCTCTCCAGCAGGTCGTCCCCAGTAAATCTTATATTTTACACTGATAATGTTTTGTGTTTTTTCTTTTATTCAAGTCATTTGATATACCAAGCAATCACAATTCTTCAAATGATCAACATGGTCTTCCATAGCCCAGGGCTGAAGGGAGAGGGGGAGAGTGGGAGGAAAGGAAAGGGAGCGCAGACGTTAAGGCATCAACCAGTCAGCCTTAATTGATTAGGTTACTGTCAAGGTTTTATTTCTTCTTCCTCTTCTGAGAAAGTGATTTCTCCTTGAAGGAAAGTTGCATTTAAATCTCTGAGGTAAGGAAAACATAGTAGGCATGGAAACAGAAAGTTCTTGCATGGCTTCAAGGGAAAGGCAGTCTGTTGGTTGTAGCTAGTTAACACGGAAATATCTGATTGATAGACATTTCATGGTTATTCAGAAATAACTATCTAATAATTATGTAAATCAAAACTTCCTCAGTCAGGGTGCACGGATTTGCATAATTGAGAAATAAACATACAATTATGGGTCAGTAGTAGCACAGCATCAAGGTACTTGAGAGGAAATGTTTCAGTATCAACAGTATTTAAACTGAAAAAGTGTAGTAATTAAAGGCAATAGACAAAGCATGCCTGAGTCTACAGAAATATGACTTCTATGAAAAAAATCATTCTATGAATCAGAATAAAACACCAAATTCTCAGCTGCTGAGAGGCTGCACAGCTTTGCTGATTGAAACCAAACTAAACCTATTTATATAGCTAGAAACAAAGCACTGGTAGAATAAAGCATGTGCTGTGCAATCTGGAAGATAAGGATATGGAACCAAGAAAAGATTTCTTTTAGAGACTTACAGGATTTTTTTTTTAACTTCGCCTGCAGCATGAAGTATGGTTTGCAATTGGGATTGCCTCTGATACTATAGAGACTGGATTGATTCCCTTCCAGTAGCAAAGAAGCAAGTGCTGGCAACATCCTGCTTTCCCAAGTTCTTTGCTTGCACTACACACCAGCATCCACAGGACTGGTGTGATTCGGTCTTAGTAGTACGCGTTTGCACAAAATATTTTTGTTTTCAAAAGACTGGATTAAAAAAAATATATATATAATATCTTCTGTTATAATCTCTCTCCAGTTATAACAGGTAAATGTTTTGTGAATTAAGTTTAATTTCAAGGTTCAGAAATGTATAAAGAAAATTTCTTAAAGACAAATACATTTTTACTTGCATCACAGTAGCCTTTCATAAAAATAAAAATAGGAAAAACAGGAAAGAAAATTAGACCTGCCCGTTTTTTCCCAGTGTTATATGTAAGCGACTAAAAGATCTCTCAGTACTGTATGAGCTGATTTTCAACTGACTACTAAAGGAATGTATGATCTTCACAGAATCACAGAATCGTCTAGGTTGGAAGACACCTCCAAGATCACCTAGTCCAACCTCTGACCTAACACTAACAAGTCCTTCAAAAACCATATCACTAAGCTCAATATCTAAATGTCTCTTAAAGACCTCCAGGGATGGTAACTCAACCACTTCCCTGGGCAGACTATTCCAATGCCTAACAACCCTTTCAGTAAAGAAGTTCTTCCTAATATCCAACCTAAACCTCTCCTGGCGCAACTTTAGCCCATTCCCCCTTGTCCTGTCACCAGGCACGTGGGAGAATAGCCCAACCCCCACCTCGCTACAGCCTACTTTAAGGTACCTGTAGAGAGCGATAAGGTCGCCCCTGAGCCTCCTCTTCTCTAGGCTGAACAATCCCAGCTCCCTCAGCCGCTCCTCATAAGACTTGTTCTCCAGATCCCTCACCAGCCTCGTCGCCCTTCTCTGGACTCTCTCGAGCACCTCGACGTTCTTCTTGTAGCAATGGGCCCAAAACTGAACACAGTTCTTCTATATATCTCTTTGGAACATTTTGCACCTAAATTCCAACACATGACATTTATATTTGTCTTTTTTCAGCGAGATCTTCACTAGGATTTTTCATCTTGGATATCCTACTTTCTAAATTACTTAGTTTCTTGCATTGTTTCATCTCTCTTGTGCTATTCTTGCTGGAATTGATGTTATGTGTAAATCTCAAGCAATAAAAGGAAATTAACAAAGTCATGCAAACATGTCAGATTTTACAGACAATTTTTAAACCATATAAGTAAAAAAATAATAAAATAAAATAAATAAAATAAAATAAAATAAAATAAAATAAAAAGACGTGAGTTTCATGAGAAAACTCAAGGTAGAAACAAGGTTTAAAAAAAATACATGCATACTCTGCATTTGTCCATTGGGGCAGGAAAGATTTCCCTGAGTGAAAGACAAAAATTAAATTAACTTTTGTTGGCATTTCATACATTGCATCACAGCTGATATAGGGATTCTCAACATGAAGCAAGTAGCTTTGTTCTTATAATTAGCACTTTTTTAATACTCTATTGCAATTTATTGACTGCATCTATTAGGCAATAAAGATACCTGTCCTGTCAATCCTTTTGTTCATTTGTTTGATTTTTTTTGGTGGTGGTGGTGGTGGTTGGTTGGTTTTGTTGTTGTTTTTTTCTGTTGTTTTTTTTCTGTTGTTGGTTTTGTTTTGTTTTGTTTTGTTTTGGTGAAAGGCTAGAAAAAAAACAATACATTATCTGCTTATGTAGCCGAGATATATCTAAGGGCAACTGAAATAACATTGTCATGTCAATTAAGAGTGTAGTATCAGATCAGACTTATTCACTCTGTGAAGAAAACTATTTCCTATCTGCTACAATACAAGAAGTTTTTAAGAAATCCTTCTACTCTGTGCAGTTTCTCCTCTGATACACTGTTATTCCACTGGGAGTGACACACAACACAGAAGCATCACAAAAACTGCAGGCATTAAACAACTCAATTGAAATGTGTGAGTACTGCTATTTGTCAATATATGAAACACATCACAATTAGAAACTTTTGGTTATAATACAAAACCACTATATCAAGTTATATTTGTAAGGAAGTCTCAGAATATATAGCAAACATAAAATAAAGGAACAGTAGAAAGTGCCACATCAAAACTGAGACTCTGCACCATGTACCATACAAGTTAAACTGTATATAATCACTGATCTTGAAAGGAAAAGATTTTTTTTCTTTTTTCTAATTTTGTATTGAAATGGCATATTTATTTTTATTTTTACTAGAAGGAGCTATTTAAATACAGAAAAGATATTTTGATCCCCCTTATTCATTCCTTTTCCCACAGTATCTTCTTTTCCCACTGACCATACTGCCACTTTTCAATACTGTAATTCATGTTTTAATTATTTCAGTTAACCCTACTAAGAAGAAACTTGCTACAGTAAGTGTGGTAGAAGTGCAAAAATCTTTCACACTCATCTGAAAGCTGGTATACAACAGTGGGCCTAATTTTTCCTTCATGGAAATTGGATTAAACAAAACAAAAGAAGCAATCAAGAAAACAAACAAATAAAACCAGCAAGAACAGAAAAACAATACAAAAAACTCCCCTTGTTCTTAGTCCTAAAACCTGTATGCAGTGAGATAGGAACACTACAATTCCCAAATCCATGTTGAACATGATAACATAGCAACACAACTCAGCCACTGTACTAACTAAAATCTCTAAACATTCTTCTCCTTTTGCCTTTGATATTGCAGCAGATTTTGCACACCTCCTTAGCAAGGAATCAGTGTCAGTATCAGTACCAGACCACCAGCCAAAAGAAGGGAGGAAACTTCCACAACTCCAGCATTTGTCACAGCTTCAGACCTTGACAATACCGTACAGCAGAGGCAGCTCAAGAGCTGGCAATTATACCTAACAAAATGATTTTGAATCATTCATTTCAGTGTTTAAATGAAAAGGGCAAGCTGCTGCTTGACTTTGCTGTCACTTCCAGGCTAAAGTTTTAAAGAAAAGTGAAGTGGATGAATGATTGCATTTTACTATGTTGAAATTTGCTTATGTGTTATAATAAGCAATGTTATAAATAAGCTGAAGAATCTACAGCATAGTAATAAAAAGTAAGAATTTAAAAGTGCATCATTAAAAGTCTTTAAAGCTATTAATATCATCTCCAGAGACAGAATGTCATGTTTTTAACAGTTATGTAAATTAAAACACAACACCTTTCAGTTTTCCAAAACATTCTGCAGTGCCTGCAGTTTGTACAATGTCAGGAGCACCCAGTGGGGAGGATGGAGCTTGGGCAAGAGCCTGGGAGGGGACACAGCCAGGCCAACTGACCCCAGCCAACCAGAGACACATCCCATATCATATAACATTGTTTAAATGTAAAAGCTGGGGAAAATAAGGAGCAAGGAGCACCTTTATGATGGCATTTCTCTTCCCAAGCAACCTTTATGCACACTGAAGCTCTGCTTCCCAGAGAGTGGCATTTCCCTGCTCACAGGAACTGGTGAATTAATTTCTCTTTTCTCTTTGCTTGCACATTCAGTTTAGGTTTGTCTTATTAAACTCTCTTTCTTTCTACCCATGAGTCATTTAACCGTTCTTCTAATTTCTCCCCATTTTGCAGGAGAGAAAACTGAGAGAGAGTCTGAATGGGTGTTTGGCCCGACCTACCACATTCAATCTATGATTTTTGGTACAATGCATTTAGTTTAATTTCTTTGTTCTATTATTTACTTCCTCAGATTAAAATATTATCTGAAAAATCTTGAAAATGCTTTTTATCCTCCCTTCCACTTTCCTATTTCCCTAGGGAAAAATCTGTTTGAAAACCAAGGAGAAAAAAAAAAAAAAAAAAAAAAAAAAAAAAAAGAAAGAAAGATAATTCAATGAGACAATAAAAAAAAATGTGTCTTTGACCACAAAATAAATATATAATCTTAAGTGTAATTATATGAAGTATCTTTTTGAAATTTCTATTTCTTTTTAAGGTTTATGAAACATTTAAGAACATTGAGATAAACTCTTTATAGCATGATAAACATGTATAAGGACTTCAGATAATTCATGACCAAAATTCAAAACAATTTAACAATAAATTGTCTTTTCTTAAAGTGGGATATTACACTAGGAAAGCATCATAAACAGGAACAATATTTCACAAGTCATTGTAATAGTATGTTCCTTTTTTTAAGAAAACTTTTTCTAACTGAAAAAAAAAAAAAACTTAAAATTGAAGCATGTTGTCATGATTCTGTTTGATTGCAATTGAATGTATGAAGCACATGTGCAAAGTTAGCCAAAATCAAGCTAATGCAGACTAGCACATTTTGTGAGCTAAGAAATTGTTTAAAATGGCACTCCTCTTCATCCATTTTTACAGTGATGAGAAAAATCTACATTTTTCAGCTAGCCCCAGGATGATGACAAGCTACTAGTGCAGGTTGGTCATAGAAAAGCAGCTAAATTTCTGAGTACTTGGCAAATCATTAATGTTACTGCATACAGCAGTGATGAAACATACCTGTAACTCAACACCTTTTTCACAAGGACAATAAAAAATATCTGTTAAGACCAACCTTGGTACAAGACCAAAGGAATCTTAACTAGAAAAAAATAAGTGAGGAGAGGGAAATTTCTAATTGTCAGAATACAGGGCTTGACAACAGTAGTTGAGAGCACTCATGACATGCAAACTTGGGAAAAGGGTAAGGCAAATTGTTTCTGTGTTTCTCAGATGGAATGCCAGGTTACAAGAGGGAGTTATTATAAGTGCTAGCCATGAGCAATACAAGCCTGGACTTGAAGGGTATGCTTTCCAGTTCTTCATGCCAACACACCACGCTGCCTGTAGCACACGTTGTTCTAGAAATAAAAAACATGACAAGAAGAGATGCACTTCTTTCAATTTTTTGAACAACTCGTTGTTTCTTGGAGAAAAGAAGAATAAATATTTTACCTTTGAAATCTCCTTCTGTAATTACAAATGGGTATAAAATGATGGATATTCATCACCTACAATATGCACTGCAAGTGCTTGTCAGACTTAAATGTTATTCACCTGTCATTGTACAGAACAGCACAGTCTCACTTACTTTAGAAACTTAACTTGCAGTAAAAAAAGAAACCTTCACTGAAAAAATACACTATAGTGTAACCAAGAGATGCTTTAAATCAAATACTGGTCCAGATGATAGGAAAAACTCATCATTGTAGTAATAAGAAGCACAATAGGTAAACATTCAAGGAATAAACCTGAAAACATTTGTTACATACTTCAGGAGGAGAAAGAAGAACATTAAATACATAGATATTGTATCAGCTGAATTGTGTCTATGCACCAAGATATTAAGGTATTTCACATTTTGCTTGGCCCAGAAACATGTGTTCACTGATTTTGAAAAAGGTAGTATCCACCAGACGGCAGGTTGACAAAGCAGTTTTTTAAATAAGACTTAAGTCTCCTTCTCCTTCTCTTCCCTCCCCCCAAAAAAAATCTAGTACAGATACCAATATGTTAGCATAACCTATAATAACATATACAAAATAATAAAGCTGGGCAATATTCTAAGTATTTATAGTGCAACTTGTAAAATGTTAAAGATGACAAAAAAATCCAAATTTTTCAAAATGTTAAATGACCAGTTGACTAAATCAACACTCAGTTAAGAGTAAGCAATCAAGAATAGAAATACAATAGAGAATGTGGAGAACGGATTTCAGACTTCAACAGCACATTCTCTTAATGACTAACAAGTTTGGAATATTTTTATGGGAGAGAGGTGAATCTGCTTTAGCATTTGACATGAACACTTATAGTAATTTAAATAAATACTAAAAATAAAAATAATTCTAATTGCCAGACAAAGTAGACAGTAACAACTGTTAATTTAAAGTAAGTAAAGTAGATTTTCTGCCACTATCTGCCTCATCAAATTCTCTGACAGATTTCTTTTGGTATCTGAGAACTCTTCACCAAATATATTATTTTATTAATATCATATTAATAACAGTAAAGCACTTTATATTTTTGTGAGAACTACTTTTTCAACATCACAAATGCCAAGAAAAAATATTAGATTTCCAAAACAGACAACAATATACTGAAAACATCTGCACACTTAACCAAAAAATGAAATAGATCTGTTCTAAAAGACATAATTAACACAAAGAAAATATTAATGTAATGTAAGCAAGAACACGCAGTTGGCATACATTTGTGGGACAGTGGGGTCTGTAAGATATTCTGACTAGAAATCAGTCATGGGATAATTCTATTACAAATTAATGTCACTAGGAAACTAGAAAGAGCCTAAAGTCTGCTGAATATTCATATCCTGTGAATCTAATGATATCAGAAGCAGAACAGTGGCAGCAAACGTGCAAGCTATAGTGAAAGTGAAATATTTGTCCAGCTCCAGAATTGTTCAAAAGTATTCCAATCAGTTGCATGCAATATAACCATGATACACTAAATTTGCACTTGAATTTTATTTTTTTTTATTTTAATTAAAAATTCTTGGGAAAAAGAAAAGCCCTACTCATCCACCTACATAGTGCTTTGACAGTCTGTTCCACCATGATAAATGCTTCATCTAGATACCATAAACTGTTATTTGTGTTGACAAGTAATCATTTTCAATCAGTTTCATTGCTGCAGTGTACTCATGGTAGTCTTCTTCCTTCTATTCTGTTCTATTACAAACATCTGATTAAATATATATGTGAACATAAAATTCATGTTACTTTCTTTAACTCAACTACTCCAGACAGACATTAAAATGCAGAGAAATGTCTAGCCTAATGCTTATTAATGCAAGAGAAATTAATACGAGTGAGCGTATGTAATTTCTTGAAAATTTTTACTATAATTTCAGAAGTCAAAGCAGATCTTGAGAACCCATCTCCATTGGCAAAGTACCACTGATTTCTGAGGCATGAATTACATGGTGTCACTTTAATCACCCCACTGATGGATAGCTTCCCTCCTAAGAAGCTTCTCTACACCTGGAGTATGGTAAGGCCTTAAATTAAAACGTTAGATATTACAGTAATCTTCAGTAGCAGTAATGCTGGAGAGTAAAACACCTCTGTTCTACAGTGTAATTATTAGGCATGTTTTCCAATGATTTCGTCAAAACCTCCTGTTGTGGTTTAGCCCAGCTGGCAGTCAAACACCACACAGCCGTTCTCTCACCCTCCCCCCTCCCTCTCTGGGATGGGGGAGAGAAACGGGAAAGTGAAGTCTGTGAGTTGAGATACAGACAGTTTATTAAGACAGGGAAAAGAATAACAACAACAATAATAATAATAATAGTATTAATGGTAATAATGTGTACGAAATAAGTGATGCACAATGCAATTGCTCACCACCCATTGACCGATGCCCAGCCTATCCCCGAGCAGCCGGCCACCCCCTCCACCCCGGCTAGCCACCCCTATATATTGTTCAGCATGACGTCAGATGGTATGGAATACCCCTTTGGCCAGTTTGGGTCAGCTGTCCTGGGTCTGTCCCCTCCCAGCTCCTGCTGCATCCCTAGCCTGCTCGCTAGCAGGACAGAGAGAGGCTGAAAAGTCCTTGGCTTGGTGTAAGCACTGCTCTACAACAATTAAAACATCAGCATGTTATCAGCGCTCTTCTCATTCTAATCCAAAACATAGCACCCTGTCAGCTACTAGGAGGAAAATTAACTCTGTCCTAACTGAAACCAGGACACCTCCCTCAAGCACATGTAAAGTAAGGGTTGATAAAAGTGTACATCTTGTCTCTGGTGCAAGGCAAACACCTCTGATATGGCGGGCTGCAGTAGGCCCAGATTCACAGAATCACAGAATCATCTAGGTTGGAAGAGACCTCCAAGATCACCTAGTCCAACCTCTGACCTAACACTAACAAGTCCTCCACTAAACCATATCACTAAGCTCAACATCTAAACATCTCTTAAAGACCTCCAGGGATGGTGACTCAACCATTTCCTTGGGCTGCCCATTCCAATGCCTAACAACCCCTTCGGTAAAGAAGTTCTTCCTAATATCCAACCTAAACCTCCCCTGGCACAACTTTAGCCCATTCCCCCTTGTCCTGTCACCAGGCACGTGGGAGAATAGACCAACCCCCAGCTTGCTACAGTCACCTCTAAGGTACCTGTAGCGAGCGATAAGGTCGCCCCGAGACTCCTCTTCTCCAGGATAAACAATCACAGCTCCCTCAGCCGCTCCTCATAAGACTTGTTCTCCAGACCCCTCACCAGCTTCGTTGTCCTTCTCTGGACTCTCTCGAGCACCTCGATGTCCTTCTTGTAGTGAAGGGCCCAAAACTGAACACAGTACTTGAGGTGCGGCCTCACCAGAGCCGAGTACAGGGGGACAATCACTTCCCTAGCCCTGCTGGCCACACTGTTTCTTATGCAAGCCAGGATGCTGTTGGCCTTCTTGGCCACCTGAGCACACTGCTGGCTCATATTCAGCCGACTATCGACCAATACTCCCAGGTCCTTCTCTGCCAGGCAGCTTTCTAACCACTCATCTCCCAGCCTGTAGCACTGCTTGGGGTTGTTGTGCCCCAGGTGCAGGACCCGGCACTTGGCCTTGTTGAACTTCATACAGTTGGCCTCAGCCCATCGGTCCAGCCTATCCAGATCCTCCTGCAGAGCCTTCCTACCCTCGAGCAGATCAATACACGCACCTAATTTGGTGTCATCTGCAAACTTACTGAGGGTGCACTCAATCCCCTCATCAATAAAGATATTAAAGAGAACTGGCCCCAGTACTGAGCCCTGGGGGACTCCACTACTGACCGGCCTCCAACTAGATTTAACTCCATTCACCACGACTGAACCAGACTGAACCTCACTTGGTGCAGTTTTGTGCTGTTCCCATGTGTCCTGTATTCAGTTACCAGGGGGAAGAGACTGGCACCTTCCTCTCCACTTCCCCTTCCCAGGGATTTGCAGAAAGCAATGAGGTCACAGGTATAGGGAACAATGAGGTCGCCTCTCAGCCTTCTTTTCCCCAGACTGGGCAATCCAAGTGTCCTTGGCCTCCCCTCCACATGACATTCCTTCCAGACATTTTACAAGCTTAGTTGCAATCCTCTGGACACTTTTGAGTACTTTAAGATCCTTTTTATACTGTGGAGCCCAGAACTATACACAATATTCAAGGTGTGGCCTCACCAATGCTAAATATAGTGGGAAGATCACCTCTTTTGACTGGCCAGCTATGCTGCATTTAATGCACCACAAAATGAAGTTTTCCCTCTTGGCTGCCAAGGAACACTGCTGGCTCATGCTGAGCCTACTGCCCCCAACACCCCTTCCTGTTGAGCTGCTCTTTAGCCACTTGTCTCCCACTCTGTACCTGCTTCCAGCACTACTCTATCTTTCTTCCATCGTTTACTTACACTTCTACTGTGAACATGAGGGAGGTGGCTAGGGACAAGTAACCAGCCTCCCATAGCCAGGAGGGGAACACGGCAAGATTTAGAGTAGAAAAGGGGGGAAAAGGTACAGAAGGATGCCACCTGCCTGCTAGGATTGGCAACAGCCGTCAGCTCCAGCTACTGGAACCTCCTGTCTGTTCACGCTGCTTGTGGAGCCTCAGTAAGTCACATTTAGGAATACCTGAACCCCTGAACTGGATGAAAGAGCAAGCTTCCCCAGCATTCACTCATCTGCCAAGCTGAAGGCAGAAGAGCTGCTAGTTTTGTCACTACAGAAGTTATCTGGCTACACCACTTCCCTCACTACCCCCCCCACAAGTCTCCATGCTTCCATTTCCACTACACCTGTCTGAACTGGACACTGTCCTGTGTTTGCTGTTCTCACACCGAACACTGTTTGGCTGCCTTTGACACTGCTACAGCAGTGAATGTCTTATTCACATAACAAAGGACAGAATAACTCTACTGGAAATATTTTCCAATGGAAATTTCTACCAAAAAGAGCAGTTGCACACTTCTCATGTACACATATAGCCTGCCAAAAAATTTAAATGAAAATCTCTTTACAGCAAAGATGGGGCCACAAAGATTCAGGATAAATTTCCCTTCTGGTGCCCAGGCTGTACCACTTCTTAATATAAAGGTTTATTGAAAAATAGATGTGTAATTTATTTTTTGAAGTGACACAAATGAGAAGGAGCAGTTAACTGTGTTCTAGGTTAAAAATCCTTGAAACCCCACAAAGCAAAGTTCAGACAAGATTGGAGGTGTGCTTTTGTTTATAGACCTCTGGTAGATGGTAAGTTAATAAAAGCCTTTTGTGCTGAATGCAGAGCTCAAGGTATTGTGTCTAAAGCAGATGGCAGACAGTCTCTTTTTGGAGAAAGAGACAACCCGTGAGTCTGTGAAACATGGTAACCTATCCAGCATCCTTCACAAAACCATACAGCTCTTCCAGCCTCTATTGTCCCCACATTGCAGCCCTTCTGCTAGCTAATCAGTCCTTGTAGTTTGCCAAAAGATGTTGAGGTTTTAGCTACAGAAATAGCAAGATAAAACCAAATTCTAATTATCTGCCCCCACATCACATTTTGCCACAGGTGCTGCTATATCTAAACACAGGTTATGAGGATTCTGCTGTTGGTCAGGATGAACACAAAACATTTGTCCAGGGAGATATTTAACCAATAGTTTTATCTCAGGTTTTGTTCAGGAAATAGAGCTAGTGAGAGGGAAATCATAGGAAAGCATTAAGAAACAACAACTACTAAAAAGTTATCTTTCTTAAATTCAGGGGAGTTTAAAAGCTACACAAAACACAGAGGGAATAAAATAGTAAGTGTGCAATGTATGATGAGGCATAATGAAAAGGTAAAACAAGGAAAAAATATACCCGACAAAGGTATAATCTTGACTGAAATAGCCAACATATCTTCAAAATACAGTCGTTTATCTAGCCATCTGGACTGCATTAAACCGTTGCTTTATAGAATTCCATAGAATCATTAAGGTTGGAAAAGATCATATGGTCCAACCATCACCCTACTACCAACATCACCCACTAAACCATGTCCCTAAGTACCACATCCAACCTTTCCTTGAACAACCCCGGGGATGGTGACCCCACCACTTCCCTGGGCAACCCGTTCCAATGCCTGACTACTCTTTCTGAGAAGAAACGTCTCTTAATTTCTAACCTAAACCTCCCCTGGCACAACTTGAGGCCATTCCCTCTAGTCCTATCACTAGTTACCTGTGAGAAGAGGCCAGACCCCAGCTCCCCACAGCGTCCTTTCAGGTAGTTGTAGAGAGCAATAAGGTCTCCCCTGAGCCTCCTCTTCTCCAGACTAAACAACCCCAGTTCCCTCAGCCACTCCTCATAGGACTTGTGTTCCAGGCCTTTCACCAGCTTCATAGCCCTTCTCTGGACACACTCCAGGGCCTCAATGTCCTTCTTGTATTGAGGGGCCCCAAAACTGAACACAGTGCTTGAGGTGTGGCCTCACCAGAGCAGAATACAAGGGGACAATCACCTCCATGGTCCTGCTGGCTACACTATTCCTGATAGAAACCAAAATGCCATTGGCCTTCTTGGCTACCTGGGCACACTGCCAGCTCATGTTCAGTCAAGCATCAATCAGCAACCCCAGATCCTTCCCCTCTGCACAGCTTTCCAGCCAGTCTCTCCCAGTCCTGTAGCACTGCATGGGGTTGTTGTGGCCAAAGTGCAGGACCCAGCACTTAGCCATGTTGAACCTCATCCCATTGGCCTCTGCCCATTGACCCATCCTGTCCAGGTCCTTATGCAGGGCCTTCCTAACCTTCGACAGATTGACACTTCCCCCTAGCTTGGTGTCATCTGCAAACTTACACTCAATTCCCTCATCCAAGTCATCAATAAAGAAATTAAAGAGGATGGACCCCAACACCAACCCCTGGGGAACAGCACTGGTGACCGTTCACCAGCTGGATTTCACTCTGTTCACCACCACTCTCTGGGCCCAACTGTCCAGCCAGTTTTTAACCCAGCAAAGAGTGTACCTGTCCGCAGGCTGCCAGCTTCTCCAGCTTCAGAGAACACTGTGTGAAACCATGTCAAAGGCCTTGCTGAAGTCTAGGTAGACTACATCAACCGCCTTTCCCTCATCTACCAGGCGGTTCACCCGGTCATAGAAGGAGATGAGGTTGGTCAGGCAGAACTTGCCTTTCATGACTCCATGCTGACTGGGCCTGATCCCCCAATGGTCCCGCATACATTGCATGAGTCCTCTTGTTTTCAGTTTTGCTAAACTGCTTTTGTTAGCAAGTTAGAAAAATAAATTTTTGTACATTTTCAGAAAACTTTACATAAAACAAGAAAATAAGGAGCTAGAAAAATAATACATTTCCAAACAGAAATTTACCAACTTTGCCTGAGCAATTACAGGGAGGAAAGAAATGCATAGCTCACACCCAATTAACAAGCTTTTTGGGGCATAGTCTGAGTACCCTTTGGCCTGAGAAGAGCACACTTATTTATGTATTAGAGTCTTTGCAACCTTAATAAGAATAAGAATTCATAAGTTCAACAGCATTCCAGTGTTTTTCAAGGAATAGTTCCCAACTAAATCTTCCACTCTTGGACCAAAATAAGGAGCAGAACATTTTTCCCACCTGCCTGAGGAAGTGACATCCAAGAAGGATGCAACTATTGTTGCAAGAGATTACATTTTGAACTTAAATGTTAGTTCTGCATAAAGATGTTAATTTCTGAAACTTTCCAAAAATCCTTTCTCATGTATCATGAAGCAATTATTTCTCTAACACTTACAGACACCTGAAACAACTGTTGCCCACAAAACAAATAAAAACTTTGAAGACTCAGACCTATGTAAGGTATCAATATAAATTAAAAACTTTTCAAAATACTGAAGTGTGTAGTCCTATATTCCAAACAACAGAAGGCTAGTCATTTCATTGAAAATTAGAAATACCTAAGTTTTATAACTTTTCCCTCTCCCAAAGCCTCCAGCGTCCACATCCAATCTAATCGTTTGTCCTGTAAATGCTTATTACCTCCTAGACATTTAGAAAACAGTAGAGAAATGAAAAAAAAAAAAAAAAGGAAGATCTTTAAAACAACAACAACACTTGCACTTTGCATTGCTGCAACACATTGAACAGTTATTTGAAAGTGCATATACATATCAATGTTTCCTTCCAATTAGTTGCCTTTTGATACCTTACTAAAATTAAAGCCTTATCAGAAAAAATAGTGAGGACATGAGAACTTTCACCTTTTCTCCCCATACGTTTCCCCTCCCCCAAAAAACAGTAAATTTTGATTAAATTAGAAGTTCTGCTGCAAAATTGCTCCAGAAATAAGTTTGTCTCCTTCCTAAACATGTACAGGAAGGATCAATGAGTTCTGTTCAGAGCTGTTATTGTTCAGGCAGTGTTTAGTATGCCTTGGGCTTTGTTTTTTTGTTTTGTTTTGTTTTGTTTTGTATTTCTATATCTATATGGGTTTTAAATATATCATGGAGAACTCATTGCGAGCTTTTGAGAAAAAAAAAAAAAAAAGTAAGACAGATAGGAAAGCTTTTGAAATTAGGAACTTCAGAGAATATGAGGGGTAGAATAAAATTCCAGAAGATTGCACATAAAATATAGTACTTAAGTACCACAGATGCAGCTGAAATTTTGTTTTCCAGCGTTGATTCCTAATTGTTATTGGTGCTTATTACAGTTATTATTCTGATAGTTCAAAGCGGCACTTCCCATGTGTATCCATTACACCAGTTTTAAACAAATCACAGAACTTTAAGAGCCAACTCTAACTAAACCTAGAACAACAAGGCTATAGTTTAGTGAACACTTATCTCTGATGCAGTATGTTTCTGTATCTACTTTGTAATAGTAGATACAGTAAAATAGACTGAGGAACTGATCTGAATTAAAAATAACCTATAAAAAACTTAACATCAGTTCCCTCAGAGGGCAGAAAGCAATATGAAGAACTAATTACACTGACACCACCACAAAAAGAAATGACTGTCGAACTCTGACCAGGATATCTTATTAGTACCTTCAGAGATTCCGTCTGCAATTGTTCTCCCTTTCACTTAGTCTTTTATATTTAAAATAACTTTACGTACTGACCTGGGTCTGTCACTGCTCCTCATATTTCAGAATGGATAATCACAGCCAGAAGGATTTTCTCTTCCTTTTTATTTTCATTTTCCTTTTCCTTTTTCCTTTTCCTTTTCCTTTTCCTTTTCCTTTTCTTTTCTTTTTTTTTTTCCTTTTTTCTCTTTCTTTTAACCAAAAGTAATAAATTCTAACAAAAAATGTAGCATCCAATAATACCACCAAAACAATTTTCCACTTAGACACTTGTCTACTACCTTTACTGGAAAGGTAGTACAAACAGGAAGAAGGGATTACTGCAAAATACAGGACATTTAGACATTTAACATGCAGGTTCCACAAGTCAAGGCTAACAGAATATAAGTTTTAGTTCAGAGGCCATACTTTAACAAGAAATCTCGAGTTTCTGTGAAGGGAGCATGATACAAACTACTGCCACCACCATGGCTCCTGGAAATTAGAGATAAAGAGACCTTCTCACCACATAGCACCAAGAGATAACAGCAGAGGCCTTAAACAGGGGTGTAAAATGACAACATCCTTGCAAACACCTGATGAATTTCCTTACTATACCCCAAATTATTAATCCAAAGATCTGATGCACAGTATAGTGATACTGGTTTAGGCAGATATAGGACATAGTTCTAGCTTAGAGCAAATTGCTCTTTATTGAAATAGCTTGTGATATCCATAAATGACGATGAATGTCACATAGTATTCACTCATGATTTAAGATAATATTTCAGACGAGTTCTCCTGAACACATACCACATTGCACAAATATTGTCAGAACTTATACTCAGATGAGAGACTCGGGGAGTCAGAGATATATGTCAGTAACTACCGTTGACAACACAGCAAACACTTTCCTATTAAATCTGACATGCTGAACCTGCACCTATGACACACAAGTAAACTTTCTGTGATGCTGAAACATTACAGCTGGAATTAGTCACATGACATAAAGCAGCTTTCAGAACACCTGTCTTGTCACAGAATCACAGAATGGTTGAGGTTGGAAAGGATCTCTGAAGGTCATCCAACCCTCTGCTCAAACAAGGCCATTGCCCAGACAGCTTTTGTCTTTTTATTTTTGTCTCCAGTGTGCTTCCAACACCTCTCTGGGCAACTTTCTCCTCCTTATCATCCCAGCCTGTCCTCCCTAAAGAGCCTGTCTCCTTGTATTGCAACACTCTAGTCATGAAATAATAAGTTTTGAAATACCAATGTGTTACGCTGTAGGGTCTTAATCTGAAAAAATAAAAGCAATGCTCCATGGAGTTAATGAAGATTCTGTCTGTGCTGAGGATGTGTTAGATTTTTTATGTATACCGTAGTTGTTGTGTTTTGCACAGAGGAGCTGCACAATATATGTCTTTCAGACCTCTTAAAGTTCTATGAATGTCCAAAAAGGTTATTCAACTGTTCATTCATATTCTGTATTTGCTCATTTAAAAGCTGCAACCGTATCAAAGAAGCATGCAATGGTATATCACCTGTGTTATCTGTAACTTTCTGTCAAGATAAGTATTTGAAGATGATCCTAAGTTCATTCTGGTGCTGCCCGGACCCCAGGAAAGTGAAGGTCAGAGTGCATTCAGAGAAGGTGAGATAAGTGTTTAAACATTCGTAACTGTAGTCTTCATATGTGGCATGTGATACAACCAGATAACTAAAGAAAATAGAGCATTTTCAATTTTTTAAATGTAAACTTGGTTTAGTTTTTACATTTTAAATTGTCCATATCACTAAGGTTCCTTTCTCTATAGCTATGGAAGCTGTATGTCAAAGCAAATATGAGCATTTTAAGTTAGTACATGATTTCAGGAAAAAGGCTTTAATAATAATATAATAGTAATAATATTGCAGTTGCAGTCAAGTTATCATTGACAACCTTGTGAAACAGTTGAAAATGATTGAAAATACTTGTTTTTAAGCCATAACTATGTTTTGAATATTCTGTAAGGTGCTGTCATAGGCAAAATTCTGCCCAGAAGAAGGTCTGTAATACCTATTCCTCTAACTTTGGACTGATGAATGGTTATACTGTGTTAAGTCAACCTACCTGGAGCTTTCAGCCTCTGGGTGACTTCAGGATTCTGTTTTGCCTGTCTTTTTCTTTGCTATTATTTCTTTGTCTTTTAGTGCCTTATTTACAAAAAAAAAAAAAAAAAAAAAAAAAAAAAAAAAAAATCAGTTCATATTAAAAATCTCTCCTATAGATTTAAAAAAAAAAAAAAAAAAAAAAAAAGAAATTTTCAAGAGCTTGTTAGCTTTTTGGTATTGAAAATCAACTGCTAAACTGGGATGTCCCTGAATCAGTTCCAGTGATTAGCATTTGGCACATACAATCTGTATAATAGGTGTCAGTGTACTAGTCAGAAGTTCTTAATAAAGAAATGATATTTCCTGACTGAGGAGATTCATTTATGTCCCTTTTCTCTCCTGTCTGTCTGTCACTTAATGCTCTAGGTATAGTACTATATTAACACTCTGATATTCACTATTTAAGCATTCCTTGGTCCATTAAATATATGTAGCACGTTTCATCCCAGGGCACATCAGAAACTAGTATGAAGGCTCCTTTTCCACCTGAAGGCTTGCAGCCATAGGGTAGTCTCAGTGTTGACAAAGCTGACAAGAAGGGTGTGCTTTTCAAGTGGAACAATTAACCACACAGGATAACCTGGACACAGCAGTGCATTATAGTGGCGAGCAACCGTATGCTGCAGGGAATGACAGCACTCATCTGTCAACCTGGTCTGTGGTCTAGAGAAGTTTGCTGCTTTCTGGTGATGACCTGGATCCTTTATGTTGTGGAGAGACTGCCAAATCTTGCCCTTCCCTCTACTAACACCTGTTCTCCAATGTGGGCACCAGTGATCCTACCAGGGAGAATTTGGAGAGTATTGAAAGTGATGACAGAGCCCCCGGGGATACAGGAGCCCCAGTGCTGTTCTTTTCAATCCTGCTGGATGAGAGGAAAGGTTTTACTGCATGTTAATGATGGTGTGGAGTTGGTGCTACCAAGAGAGTTTTGGTTTCTATGACCGTGGGTTCCTGTCTGAGGATCACTGTCTACCTCAGCAAGTGGGAAAAACATATCTTTGCCAGCAAGATGGTTGAGCTTGTAAGGAGGTCTTTAAAGTAGGAATGAGAGGGTAGGGAGGAAGTGCTGGCCAGGGCTGCTATGCAAAGCAGATGGAGTGATGTGAATGAAAAAGAACATATAAATTAAAATAAAATAAAATAAATAAATAAAATTAAATTAAATTAAAGTAAAGTAAAGTAAAGTAAAAATAAAATAAAATAATAAAATAAAATAAAATAAAATAAAATAATAAAAATAAAAATAAATGGGTTTAAGTGGAGTTACCTAACACATTTGAAGATAAGCAGGGAAGTGTCTACAGGACACTATTATAACAAAATCTCCCAAATCCTTTCTAGGAAATCAGCATGCTGGGGTGTCTCTTTAAAGTGCCTGCACACTAGTGCACACAGAACTGGGAATAAACATGAGGAAATAGAGATATGTGTGCCATTGCAGGTCTGTGATCTTGTCAGGTTCATGGAGATATACTGGGACGGCTCACATGACTGAATGTTGTAATGAAGGCTCTTTAGGAAGGATGGGTTGTAAACACAAGGAGGTGGAGGTCCCTGTGAGGGAACACCTGGAAAGTATGAAGCTCTGCCTGAGGTTAGATGAAGAGCCATATGAGAGCTTATGACTGAGAAATAAAGAGCAGTCCAGTATTTTGACCTGTGGTGTCTGCTATAGGCCACATTAGGATGAAACAGACTGACTGGAAAAGGGGAAACATAACCCCATTTTTAAAAACGGAAGAAAAAAAATGGTACTGGTGGATAAAAAGCTCAACATCACCCAGCAATGGGCGCTTTCAGCCCAGAAAGCCAACCATATCCAGGGTTGCATTAACAGAAGCATGGCCAGCAGGTCAACAGAGGTTATTCTCCCCCTCTACTCTGCTCTCTTGAGACCTCATCCAGAGTACTGCATTCAACTCTGGGGCTGCCAGCATAAGAAAGACATAGACCTGGTAGAGTGGGTCCAGAGGAGGGCCACAAATATTAACAGAGGACTGGAGCACATCTCCTGTAAAGATAAGCTGAGAAAGTTGTGGGGTTTTTAGCCTAGAGAAGAGAAGGCCCCAGGGAGAACTTATAGTGAGCTTCCAGTACTTAGAGGGGGCCAAAAGAAAAGATGGAGAGGGACTCTTTCTCAGGAGTGCAGTGACAGGACAGGGTGTAATGGTTTTTAACTAAGAAAGGGTAGATTGAGATTAGATATTGGAAATAAATTATTTACTATGAGGGTGGTGAGGCACTGGAACAAGTTACCCACAGAAGCTGTGTATGCTCCATCCCTGGAAGTGTTCAAGACCAGGTTGAGCAATCTGATCTACTGGAAGGTATCTGTGGTCATGGCTGGGGCAGGGGGGCTGGGGGGGAGGGAGCTCTTTCCTAGATAATCTTTCGTGTTCCTTCCAACACAGAACATTCTATGATTCCATGATTCTTTGATATCATATACAGTACATCATACACAGGGACAAAGACTGACCCAGCCTCAGCTTATTTGGATCGCCGTAAAGAATAAAAAAGAAAATATAATGATGTTGTATTGGGTTTATGTGGCAAGGTTTTGGTAGTGGGGGGCGACAGAGGTGGCTTCTGCATGAAAAGTTCAGAAGCTGCCCCGTGTTAGGTAAGGAGGGTCAGTTGCAGATGTCTCCAAAGGGACCCACTGCTGCCCAGAGATGAGACACTGAGCGACAATGGTTGGGCTTCTTTGAGAGCAGATTTGAGACAGGGAAGAAAATGTTGTGCCACAAAAGCTGGGAGAGAGGAGTGAGAAGCAGCCCTGCAGACCCCAAGATCAGTGCAGAAGGAGGGCAGGAGGTGCTCCAGGAACGCAGCAGCAGTTCCTCTGCAGCCTTTGGAGAGGCCCCTGGTGGAGCAGGCTGTCCCCCTGCAGCCCATGGGTCCCACATGGAACAGATCTCCACGCTGCAGCCCGTGGAGGAGCCCCCGGTGGAGCAGGTAGATGTGGCCTGGAGGAGGCTGTGACACATGGAGAGCCCCCGCAGGAGCAGGCCCCCGGGCTGGAGCTGCAGCCCATGGAGAGGAGCCCACACAGGAGCAGGGGGCCTGGGGTGAGCTGCTGCCTGTGGGGGATCCATGCTGGAGCAGTTTGCTCCTGATGAATGGACCCCGTGGTACAGACCTATGTTGGGGTAATTTTTGAAGAGCTGCTGCCTGTGGGAAGCCCCCTCAGGATTAGATCAGGAAGGACGGCACCCCGTGGGAGGGACCCCACATGGAGCAGGGGCAAAGAGTGACTCTAAAGGAATGACAGAGACAAAGCATTAGGGACTGACTGCAGCCCCCATTCCCTGTTCTCCTGCATCGCTTGTGGGGAGGAAGTAGAAGAAAGTGAATGAGGGGAAGGTGTTTTTAGTTTGCTTTTAGTTTCTCACTGCTCTAGTCTGCTAGTGGTAGGAAATAAATTACATTAATCTCCCTATGCTGAGTCTGTTTTTTCATGATGATGATTGTTGAGTGATCTCCCTGTCCTTATCTCAACCCTTGAGCCCTTCTCATCGTATTTTCTCCCCTTTTCTCTTTGAGGAGGTGGAGTGAGAGAGCAGTTGTGGTGGTTCTCATCTGTTCTGATGAGTAAAACCGCCACAGTTGTATGTATAAATCTAGATTCATTCAAGCACTGGTCTTGTATATGCCTAAAACTGATCTTTACTTCTCTAAGCTGACATTCTTCTTTACAGATCTATTCACCATGTTTTGACAGCTAATTTAATCACTTTATAAATGTCGCTTGATTTTAGGAAAAGGCTGCAAGCATCAGTAGAATTAAAAAAAAAAAAAAATGAACATTGTAGAGGTAATATGTTTAAGATGCAATTTATTTTTAGATATAAAATTCATCTTCACTAATATTATGCTGAAACTTAAGTAGATATGTTACAGTTGGCAACAGGAAAACAAAAGGTGCCATGGAGATGGAAGGGATAGTAATGATCCTTTCATACTCTTTCACATTTTTGATAGTTCAGGCTGGCAGCAATGAAATCACTGAGAGAAGCCTGAAGGCTATCAAAAGGTGCTTCAGACGAATAGGGCGGTTAGTGGATGGAGTAGGAGTACAGGTGGTATTTTCCTCTATCCCTTCAGGGGTAGGGAGGGATTCTGAGAGGACCGAGAAAGACCAGCTGATAAATAGATGGCTGAGAGGCTGGTGCCATTGCAAGAACTTTGTTTTTTTTGACCATGGGGTGATTTACTTGGCACCTGACCTGATGGCTGCAGGTGGGTCCCACCTGTCTCAAAGAGGGAAATGGATCCTAGCCCAGGAGCTGGCAGGGCTTGTTGAGAGGGCTTTAAACTAGGTACAAAAGGATATGGGGATGAAATGAGGCTCGATAGACATGAGCCTTGGGGAGCAATGCCAGGGTTGGGGGTGAGGGCAATGGCTCAACTGAAGTGTATCTACTAATGCACGCAGCATGGGCAACACACAGGCGGAGTTGGTAGCCATTGCACAGCAGGCAAACTATGACTTTAGTTGCCATCGCTGAAATGTGGTGGGACCACTCCTATGATTGGAGTGCTACAATGGATGCCTACAAGCTCTTCAAAAGGGACAGACAACACAGGTGGGGCAGCGCTGTAGCTCTCTATATTAGAGAGTAGAATCATAGAATCATAGAATATCCCAAGTTTGAAGGGACCCACAAGGATCATCAAGCCCAACTCCTGGCACCACATGGGTCTACCCAAAAATTCAGACCATCTGACTAAGAGCATAGTCCAAAAACTTCTTAAACTCCGACTGGCTTGGTGCTGTGACTAGGTCCCTGGGGAGCCTGTTCCAGTGCGTGACCACCCTCTTGCTGAAAAACCTCTTCCTGATATCCAGCCTGAACCTCCCCTGTCGCAGCTTGACTCCATTTCCTTGGGTCCTACCACTGGTCACTAAAGAGAATAGATCATCACTTGCACCTCCACTCCCCCTCATGAGGAAGCTGCAGACCGCGATGAGGTCTCCCCTCAGCCTCCTCTTTTCCAGGCTGAACAGACCAAGTGATTCGATGTTATAGAGCTTGGGGCTGGGAATGATAAGTTCAAATCCCTGTGGACTCAGGGGATCAGGGGACTCAGGATCAGTGTGAAAGCCAATAAGGAAGACATCCTGGTCTACCGGGTTGAAGAGACAAGCCAGGATGAAGAGATGGATGCGGCATTCTACAAGCAGCTGGTGGAATTCACAGAATCACCATGATTTGTTCTCTTGGGGGACTTCAACTTCCCAGACATATGTTGGAAACACAATACAGCCCAGAGGAAGCACCCAAGTATCTTATACCAGTAGTTTGAAAATACCATAAATTGTCATGATTATGATTGTGCAATTAATACAGTCAGAGCTGCAGTTCACATCTGTAGGGAGAAAACAATAAAAACCAAAGATCATCTGGAGTTGACACTGGCCACTGTGGTGTCAGACAACAACAACAAAAGGCTTCTTTAAGTATGTCAATAGCAAGAGGAGGTCTAAGGGAAACATTGGACTGATACATGACACCGATGATGACCTAACAAGTAAGGAAGAGGAAAAAAATTAGGTTTTTAATGCTTTTTTGCCTAATTTTTTAATATTAATGACAGATTTTGGGCTGCCTGGTACTCAGAGTGTAACAGTGTAAGGAACCAGTCGTGTCAGCTGAATGTTCATAAGTCCATGAGCCTGAAGGGATTCACCCCAGAGTACTGACGGAGTCAGTGGATACTATAGCTGGACCCCTCTCAACAATTTACCAAAGGTAAATTGGGAGTCTGTGAAGATCCCTGCCAACTGGAGGCTAGCCAGTGTTATACCCATTTACAAAAAGGGCGTAAGAGAAGACCCAGGAAACTGCAGACTTATTAGTTTGACCTCAGTGCCTGGAAAAGTCATGGAAAAAGGTTATCCTGGGTGCTACGGAAAGGCATGTAAAGGCAATTATCAGGAATGGTCAACCATGGGTTCATGAAGGTTAAGTCCCATCTTGGTAATTTGATCTTCTTCTATGATAAGATCACCTGCTTAGAGGATGAGGGGAAGGCTGCAGACATAATCTTTCCAGAATTTAGTAAGGTCTTTGATAGTGTCCCTCATGGAATCCTCCTGGTCAAATTGTCCAGCTGTGAGATAAACAGGTTCATGATTTGCTGGGTGGTGAATTGGTTCAATGGTAGAGCTTAAAGGGTGAACTTGTAGCAAATGGGGCTACATCTGGCTAGTGGCCAGTCTCTAGTGGTGTTTCCTAGGGCTCAATTCTAGGGCCAGTTCTGTTCCACATTGTTATCAATGATCTGGATGCAGGAGTGGAATGCATCCTCAGCAACCTTGCTATGATTCTAAATTATAAGAGGTTGTTTACTCCCTGGAGTGACATGAGGCCTTGCAGAGGGATTGAGATGGATTGAAGCATTTGACAATCAGCAACAGCAGGAAGTTCAACAAAGGAAAATGACGGGTGCTGCACCTGGGCTGGAGTAATGCCAGACTAATACTTCCATGAGAGATACAGACTAAGAGGTGAGTGGCTGCAGCAGCTCTGGAGGAAGGGACCTGGAGGTACTGGTGACAGCAGGCTCAGCATGAGCCAGTAGTGTGCCCTGGCAGCCAAGAAGGCAAGATGCATTTTAGAGTACATTAAATACAGAATAGCCCACCTGGTCATAAGAGGTGTTTCTTAACATCAGTGTATTGGCCTCACGTGGCAAGGTTTTGGTAGCAGGGGGCTGCAGAAGTGGCCTCTGTGAGAAAAGTCCAGAAGCTGCCCTATGTTAGACAAGAGACAATTTCAGCCAGCTGCAAAGGGACCCACCGCTGCCCAGAGCCGAGCCAGTGAGCGACATTGGCTGTGCCTCTGTGAGAGCAGATTTAAGAAAAAAAAAAAAAAAAACTGCTGGGCAACAGCAGCTGGGAGAGAGGAGTGAGAAAAATGTAGAGAGAAATAACAGTGCAGACACCAAGGTCTGTGAAGAAGGAGGGGAAGGAGGTGCTGCAGGTACAGGAGTTTCCCTGCAGCCCATGTAGAGGACTGTGTTGGAGCAGGCTGTCGCCCTGCAGCACGTTGTAACACATGGAGCAGATCTCCACACTGCAGCCCGTGGAGGAGCCCCCAGTGGAGCAGGTGAAAGTGGCCTGAAGGACGCTGTAGCCCATGGAGAGCCCCTGCAGGAGCAGGCCGTGGGGCAGAGCTGCAGCCTGGGATCCCATGGTTGAGCAGGAAGGTCTGGCAGGAGGTCTTGTATGTGGGGGACCCATGCTGGAGTGCATTCCTGATGGATAGACTCCATGGTATGGGCCCATAGTGGAACAGTTCTGGAAGAACTGCAGCCTGTGTGAAGCCCATACAGGATCAGTTTAAGAAGAATGGCATCCCATGGGAGGGACCCCATGCTGGAGAAGGGGAACCATCTGAATCTACATGAAGGAGCAGCAGATGATGCAGTGCTATGGACAGACCACAACCCCCATTTACCATTCCCCTGCACTGTTTCAGGGAGGAAGTAGAAGAGAGGGCATGGGTGGGGGAATGTGTTTTTAGTTTGCTTTTAGCTTCTCACTGCTCTAGTCTGTTAGTAATAGGCAAAAATTACATTAATCTCCCAACACCAACTTGATTTTGCCTGTGACAGTAACTGTCGAGTGATCTCCCTGTCCTTATCTCAACCCTTGAGACCTTTTCATCACATTTTCTCCCTTTCTTCCTTTGAGGAGGGGAACAGATTATTATACTCTGGTGTTTAGCTAGCCATCAGCATGAAACCACTACAGTTGGTATGACTTCTTCCTGAATATCGTGGACAGTTCTGGGCTCCACAGTATAAAAAGGATATTAGGGTACTCAAAGACATCCAGAGAGGAGGGCAACAAAACTGGTAAAAGGGCTGGAAGGCACGTACTGTAAGGAGAGGCTGAGGACACTCGGGTCATCTAGTCTGGAAAAGAGAAGACTGAGAGGCAACCTCATTGCTCTCTGTAAATTCAAGAGGAGAAGAATTAGAAAGGGAGGTGCTGGTCTCTTCTCCCTGGTAATCAAAGACAGGATGTGCATGAATGGCACAAAGCTGCACCAGGGGACGTTCAGGCTGGATGTTAGGAAAAATTTCTTTACTGTGATGATGGTCAAACACCGGATCAAGCTTCCTAGAGAGGTGGTTGATGTCCCATGCATTTCAGTGTTTGAGAGACATTTGGACAATGCCCTTAATAACACGATTTAACTTTTGTTTAGCCATGAGGTGGTCAGGCAGTTAGGCTTGATGACCAAAGGTCCCTTCCAATGGAACTGGTCTGTTCTATACACAATTCCTTTCATTCAGAAGTTATTCACTTTTAAAAATTGAAAAGGCAAGCATGCAAACTGCCAATAACACAATTATTTTCTCCAAAAGTGTAACTTTTTAGCGAAAGATCATAAATCAAAGGAAAATTGCTATTAAGCCAAGTTGGTTGGAAAAACAATAAAACTTGACCAAATTCAGAATCAGTGTCTTTCAACACACAAATTTTGCACTGTGATGAATGACAACAATAAAATTGTAATTAGCCATGCGTAGGTATATTTTCACGTGTTTTTTGTGCTCAGGACATAGAAGTAGAACTCAACTGCAGTTTTGCTAAAACAAGAGGAACTTTCTGTTTACCTGCCGTTGCCTACTGGGCTTACGAAGTGTGATGTAGACAGTTGTATGTGTATACCATGGTGTTAGGTTTATATATCAGGATTTTGGCAGTGGGGTGGAACAGGGGGCTGCAGGGGCTACCCCCTATTGGACAAAGAATGTTCCAGCCAGCTCCAAAAGGGACTCACTGCTGTACAAAGTCGAACCCATCAGAAACATGGTAGCACCTCTGTGATGACATATCTAAGAAAGGCTAAAAAAATGCTGTGTGGCAGTAGCTGAGAGACAGGAATGAGAAAATGTAGAGAGAAATATCCCTACAGACACAAAGCTTAGAGAAGTGCTCGGAGAGGAGATCAGCCAAGCAATGATTCTCCTTCAGCCTGTGGAAAAGACCATGGTAAAACAGGCTGTCCACCTGCAGCCTACAGAGGACCACTTCTGAGCAGATATCCACACTGTCTTTTCTCAACCCATGAGTATTTTTCATCATATTTTCTCTCCCCGTCCTGCTGAGGAAGGGAGTGAGAGCAGTCAGCCAAGGCTGACCCACCTCGACCCTCTTCCCCTTAGGCAGAGCTACTTGAGAAATTCTGTGACAAAAATAATCCTTTCTTTCTGTGAATAAAAATACAGGCAGTAATAGCCTACTAGACCTAAGAGCAAAATAAAAATCTGATCCACTGTATACAATTCACTTTGCAGTTTCCATGACTTAATTCTTACGACAAATTTTTAAGGAAAATGTTAACCTGGACTTAAAGACTGCTAGTAACAGAGGACTTATCAGAGCAGTTTGTTAATTGCCCAGTGGTTTCTCCTGCTGAAAAACAGGTCTTTTGTTTCTAGTTTGAAACTGTGTGAATTCAAGTTTTAGTCTTCTGCCTTACGTTTATCTGTTTCACTTTAAAAAAAAAAAATCTTATTTCTAGACAGATTATTCATTGATAAACATTGGTAAGCAAATGGAGTTGTTCACTGTTTAATGAACTTTAAAATGAATGTTCTCTATTCATTTTATTGGTTTCCTTCTGAATGTTCCACAATTCATCTGTATGTCCCTTCACACCAGAAGACCAGAAGTGGTACATATTCTTTCAAGTAAGATTATCAGCAATGTTAAATAAGTAGTAATAAAGCTCCTCTATACAGGTATCTTGCTTCTATACACAACAATTTTGACACTGGAATTTGCACTGAGAACTCATGTTTAGTTAATTATGCTTAGACCTTTGTTTTGTTGTGGGTTTTGTGTTTTGTTGTTGTTGTTGTTCTTCTTCTTTAGATATAAACTCTCAAAATGGACATCTCTATTCTATAAACACAGCTGCTGTGATTTCCATGCCTATGATTTTCAAGTCATTTTAGGCAACAATAGAACTCTACAAATAGAATTTCAAGCAATGCCAAATCAGACATCTTACAGAAGTTTATTGCATTGATATCAATACCTAATCAACCATATTTATAATTTCACTAAAAGAAAGATTGGTAGGTTAGTTTCAGAGAACTTGATTTCTATAAGCCCACTTTGATTGCCACTACTCTATCACATTTCAATTCCTCCTTAATAAAAACCTATTTCAGATCTTACATTATTCTGTTTCAGATCAATGTCAGGTTGACAGACCTATAATTACCTGAACCAACTATCTTACTCTTTGCAAAAAAGTGACATAACAGTTTTATTGCAGTTTTTTGAAACTTTTTCATTGCTCCAGGACTTGCTTAAAATCAGCATTAGCACTTAGAGACCAGCTGCAGAGGGATTCATTTTGGGTAGTAATATTACTGCTGGAGTTTGTGACTTGAATAAATAACACATCTATTATTTACATGTTCTCTTCCTTCAAAAGATCTAATACTAAAAAGTTAAAAAGGAAAGAAAACATCGAAAACAGTATTTTTTAAATGGAAGCCTTGGGGAGAACACCCTTTGTTGCTCTGCTTTTTAAATATGACTGACTTAAGCAGCACACTATTGCACAAAATCAGACATAGCTCAAATGTAATAAAAAAGCAAATATACTCTAAATATAATTTGCCCTAATTGCACTCATAAAAGGTTATGATTATTTAATTTTTCAGATTTGAGACTAAATTCTCAAAGTCCCAAGTCTTTTTAGATTAAAAAGTATAGATTTATTAGACAAAAATAATATGTAAAACTAGATTTCTGAAACTCTACAGTATATACACTTACATACTTACATATAAACAGATTATTAAATAGCAAGCAACATAACATTTTATCCAGCAAACTCATCCTTATACATCTTATGCCTAGTCCTCACTTAAGGATACAACAGGTCACATCCAGTTTCTAAATTAATCCTTCTCTCTTATAAAATCAAATAATTTTTAGCATGTTTCACTGTTTCAGCTACATCTTGGAGGCATCTATGCACAGGTGCACTTTATTACCATGAGTATTTACTTTCATCAGGACTATATTTAGGACCTGTTGCAGTGGACATAAAAAATAAATGTGTTGATTTAAAAGGTGAAACAGCATCTTATGATGGCTCTACCACTCTTTGCTTTATCTGTAGCAGCCAGGAGCAACTATAATAACAAATAAAAAAATTCCATGATGATTTTGAAGTGCTTCTGGAAGTCTATGGTTTCAGGGTTTTCTATTCAGGTAGATAAAAATAGAAATATTCTGATATCCACTAGTAATTTAGAGATTTTTGATCTTCAGAGCTGAAGACTGAATAATACTTTTGTAGTGTAGGAAGGAGCAGAATCTGTGAAAAGAGAAAAAAAGAATACATCTCAAATTCAGTTATATAATCAATCACAAATAAATGGAACCCTTAGCTAGAAACAGCTAAGTTTGGTTTTGTTTCAAAGTTACTCTACAAGTGATCTTTGTGAAGTTTTCACTTCACATTGAAATTCTCTTGATCCATATTGTACAGCAGCTATTCCTTTTCTAGTCAGCTTTTCAGAAACTGCCATCTGCATAATTTATAGCACAAGAGCTCAGAAACAGGAAATCCAAGTATGAGTCTGAGTTCAAACAGGCTTAATAAAACACACAGAGTTTAGTCTGTAAAGGCAGGTAAGTATATCTTCAAGCTGCTGTGCTCCAAGGAGTATAAAGCTGACCTATGTTTAACAAGGCCAAATGCAGATTACAGGCAGCATGACAGCTGTTTTCTTAGACTCCACATTTCACAGGTATGTAAATAAAACTCTACCACTATACACTTCATGAGTATCTCTAAGTTAAAGTAATGATTTCAGCATCCCTCCATTTCTTCTATTCATTTAACCACTGTTGCTACCATTACCAGAATCTGACACTTTCATAGCAGGTTTCACTTTAGAAGCAGGTGGCTTGAATTATCAAGTGTTCAGTTTATAGGCATTAAGGAACAAAAATCAAGTATCAGAACATGAAATGTATTCTTCAGACACACTCTGTGGCACTTCTTTAAGTTTTTCTTTTTATTAAAGAAAAAAAAAAGAAAAAAAAAAGAAAAAAGAAAAAAAAAAATAAAAAAAAAAAAAGAAAAGAAGAAAAGGAAAAAAATCTTATACCACTATACAGATCACTTACATGAAACACAAGGAATGAAAAGAGATACATAACATTCATTCTAAAACAAAAAAAGAAAAGTCTCATTTCTATACATACATTCTCAAATTGATTTAAACAGCCTTTGTGGGTATTTTGGCTCACAGGAAATAGTCCCTTTATTTCCTAAAATATATTAGTGAACAAGACTCAAGAGACTGTTATTTACAAGTTATTACAGCAAATAGGATAGCAAAATAAAGTAATAAGCAAACTTTCAGGTTCTGAGTAATAAAGACAAAAGCAGTGGTTTTAGTACATTAATTTTGCAGTGGTAAAAGCACTTAATACTTAGTTATTAGCAATTAGTACTTTGATACAAATTCACAGTTAAAGAATGCTCTATCAAAGTAAAGAGCATTTTATTTATACATTGTGTTCCTTCTTGAGGAGGAGAAGCACCTCTTTAGGTACTTCAAATCACTGATGATAATCACAGGAGGCGTAAGTAAATCTGGAGAATAATAATCACTGCATATGTTAGCACTGAAATAATGCATATACAAACACACCATAAAGTTTCTATACATTTGTTCAATTCCAAATGACAGAAATTTTTAACAGAACACATATCAAAATTTTCTCTTTTAGTCTTATTTAAAACCACAAAAGAAAATTATAGTTTAGAGGAGTATTGCTTGTACTTTTAAAAATTAATCTTCCCAAATATTTATATTCCAAGATAGCAACATGTCTACTGGAAGTCAACACATACCCCTTTCTTTTAGGTCTTCAATGTAGGCTTTCATAAACTCTTTTTCAAATTGCTCCCGTTCACGTTCACTTTCTATAATTTCTTCAGTGTCTTCACATACAATAGTTTCAACTGGGCTGTCCTTGAGACTTATAAATCTAAAGAGAGAATATAATGCAAGAATATATGCAACAGGTTTCTGAATATCACTAGGCAACATAAATGTCATTTTGGAAGTTACTTCTACAGAAAAAAGAAAAAACAAAGGAACATTTGGTCTTTTTTTTTTCCTCCTCTATTAGAGCTTTCTTAAGGACAATCTGTAATCTGTCTCAGTCACATAAATATTTCAAACACCACCTTCTGCATATTTCACTTTCCATATAAAAATTATTAGATTTATCTCTTTGTTTTCACCTATTTACCTAAATAATTCTTTGCAATGACACGTTTTGTTTTGTTTTCTGTTATGGGACTTCTGACAGATGACACTAATTTCAAATCTGTTAATGAACATTATGAACTCCATCCTAACTCATCCTATTGGTGAGCAATTTGGAAATTTTGCAAGTATCACTTAGTTGATATGTTTTGTTGTTGTTGTGGTTATTTCTCTTTTACAATGGATTATATGACATGCATTAATTTATATTTTCAAATTTCCTAAAGCCACACATTGTAGATGAAAAACTAGTTGTCTATATAAACAACTCATATAATGTTCAAATTAAATACAAAGTATTCTGAAAATCTTTTATGGTATTATCACTGGAAAAAAAAAAAAAAAAAAAGTCTCCATAAAACACTTTCAAAAGATATTTTTTCAAACTAATCATATGGCCTGTTAATATCTCATAAGTTGTTCTGTTAGTCTCCAATGTTTTCCTAATGAAAGACCTGAACGTGACCTGCAGAAATGCAGGAACACAGTAATTACAGACAAAAATACCTTTTAGTCCTGTCCAGGACTAAAGTTTTGCAGTAACAAAATTCTGTTTCATAGCAAAGTGTGTATGAACTACTAAATTTATGTGGTACTACTTATGCTTTTAACTAGCTGTGTTTGTCAGCACACTTTTGATAGCACTGCACTTTTCAACTGCCTAACTACTGGTTCCATTCTATAAGAAATATTTGATTCCGGAATTAAGGTTACTCTTTCCAAGTACACACAAGAATAGCAGTTTAGGCTTATAGATGCACAATGAGAGACATGGCAGATGAAAATCAGAAACCTGTGGCTCCTCTTTGCAATTCCCAATATCTCTAATGCGTCCTTAAAGGTTCTGATATAAGTTGCGGCAGAATTTGACCACCCATGGTAGAAACAGACGCTTGCGAAAGTCTATCTTCCAAATACATCTACCTTATTTTCTTAGGAACATATTTAGTTCTCTCTCACTTTTACTTACTTTAAACCTGTGGTTGACTCACAGATGGCTGTGGGTATCTCAACCAGGTCATCACCACTGACAACTAGCAAACTGAGTTTTGGCATATTAACCAGAGCTCGTGGAAGATAAGTCAATTTGTTTTTCTGTAAGAGAAGTGTCTGCAGTTGATCTAACCTATAAAAAATGTAAAAGATAAGGATAACTTGAAATATTTATTTCAAACAAGAGCATCTATTTAAAATAGTGCAAACTTATTCTTATTTTAAAAAATAAAAATTAAAAATAATATGCATCAACTCTGGCTTCCCAAAAATTATTCATATCACAAACGTTGTCTTCAACTTTAGTGGAAATTTCCAGCCATGCTTCAACATTATAGATATTAATAGCATATCTCTGATGAACATGCCCAAGACAAAAGGTTACAAAAATTACTGCACTTCCATACAAAGATGTTGACAGAATATGATATAAAGCCTCAACTTGAGTATCCCAGTTCTAGTGAAAAATATGGGTCACCAGCTCACACCTTTGCCTATATGCTGGTTTCTACAAATTATATATGTCTATGTTAGACAGTATATTTGAATCTATTGTTTTTCACTAGTAATTAGTACTGTGGGGAGAAAGAAAAAAAAAAAAAAAAAAAAAAAAGACCAGCTCCTGGTCATGTGGCTCTCTCAAGTTTTCCCACTGAAATCAATTTAATGACAATGTTTTGTGCGGGAAGGCTTCCTTTTTATTTCCCCTGGCTTTTCCTAATGCAAAAGTAATTTGTGGCTCAACATATATTCTGTGGAGTAGAAAGAAAACTATAAGCATAGCAAACCAATGAAACAAGTTTGTCTCATTTGACCAGAATAGTTCATTCTTAAAAAAAATGTTGCATGTTATTGCTGGTCAGCCTTTATGGTTTGTCTGAATTCAGGGATAGATATTAAGTAGGGCTTCAGTATACTGCCAACTCATCTTTTTTAATCACAGGCCACATGGTAATGATTGACATTCTTTGATAATGCAGGTATTGAAATCATGAGGCTGAATGAGAATATCAGTCTATACTAGCAGGGGTAGGAATCCTGACATTTTCTAGTCTTTAGAATGCACTTGATCCCAAGAGCTCTCAAAATTCAGAAACCAAAGTCAAATAAAAAACTTATTTTGTGGTGTCTAACCATGCTGCTTTAGTATTGAGATTGACAACTCTACTCTAAATAGTGAAAAAAAATGAATATTTTAGAGATAAACATATACGGGTTACAGGTTATAGGGAAAAAATTACCATTAATATGAATAGGTATCCTTCAACAAAATAAATATATCCTCTTAGAAGCTCTTCTGTATTAATGAAATATCTGCTCATACTTGTGGAGTAGGGGGTGGGGGAGTGGGGGGTGGGAAGGGGAACAGTTTTTCACTATAGTAGATAAAATATTTGGATTACTTATATAAAGACTTCAGCCCTGCTGTCAGAGAAATCTCTGATTATACAATGTCCCAGAGAAGACTTTTTTTCCTAGGCACAAAGAAATGTGAATGATGAATGAGTTTTCTATGAAGTCTCTTCTTCCCCAGGAATCTCTATTCCCAGATCCATAAACAAACATTTTTTTTTCCTCTTTTAATAAATTTTAATTAATATGTTTTTGGTTAACTTACAGATATGTAAGGTTTTTTTAAATGAAGTTATGAAGAGATTTCAGAGTGTGTAAATGGGCCCGGGGATAAGAATGGTACTTTATCAGGCTAGTAAGTCCCAGTAAAGGATTTGGAAAGACTTTAAAAAAAAAAAAAAGTTTGGTGAGGCAGGAGAAGAGTATGCTTATATGATTCTGAGTAAGATCTATGTCAAGAGCTGCTGATGATTTTTATTTTAATCTTAGCAAGATATTTCTGCTTTGTTGCCAAAGTTCCTCAGGTTCTTTAAGTTAAATATGCTTTAGTTCACTTTTCCATTCATCCAATCTAACCTTCTAGGTCACTCAAGAGATAATGCTGACAACTCCTTACTGTAATTCTCCTTTGCTGGAACTAGGTCAACAAGTATGGCCCATGAACTCCCAAATAACATTGTCTGAATATGATGACAAATTATCAAAACTACAGCAGAAAATGTTATTAGTTAACTGAACAGTAGAGGATCTGACTGTACAATCTGCTATCAATGAGCTAGAAAATGTAGTTTCTGCTCTCCAACCCAGTCCATCAATAACAATAGCAAAGCTTATGTGCAAAACTAATGCATATCCTAATGTGATTTTTTCATGTGATTTTTCATTAATGGTGTCCCTTGGAAGGTTATTACTTTCTAGATTTACTTTATAGTTCATAATCCTGTCCATGAATTAAAACAAAAACTACCTGTCTATGTCTTCTGGGAGATCTCTCAGGTTGTTGCTGCTAATATCCAACCACTGCAAATTAGACATCCGGAGTACACAAATTGGAATAGAAGGGAACTTGTTTGCTGACACGTCCACAACTGTGACTTGTTTCAGGTTACTTAGCTAGAAAGAAGTGGTGCTTTATTTTAGTTACATTTTGCAAGTACAAGAAAATGTTTAATTCTTCATTCTTCTTTCTGCCAAAGCACTTAAAAAAATCATAATTGCATGATACTTTACTCAACTTTTTACCAGCCGTATATCTTAGTCACCAATTGATATGAAAAACTATTTCAGAAATGACTACTTCAAAATGTGTTCATCACCTATTTAACATCATCATGTTATTGAATGAAATTTCCATTTTGAAAGAACACATATAGTTTCAGACAACACCAAGACTAGAACTAGACAATGTCTTGGTTCCTACATATATTTTATATGAACTAAGTTCCAGAGTGACAAATTAGTGTCAATAATTAGTAGACGCCAGGTTATCATTCAAAGAAACAGAGATTTTATGACTCCTATCAAAAATACACAGATTGCCCTCTGTTATGCACAGAGAATGCATTGCTAGGGACACTTAAAACATGAAACTGCGAATTTAAGACGAGAAAAATTAGTCCGATGTTTTACAAAGATCTTTAAAAATACATCTTCCATCCACCAAACTACATATATAATATGGTGCACTAGAGCTTTTTATCTGAATACTTCTCAAAGAAATTACATTTGTGTAATAGGCCATTAGTGTAATGATGGTTAACTACAAATGTAAAATATACCTTTTTAAAGAAATAAATGTGTTAAATAATTCTGAGTACTAAATCAATTATTCAGACTACCAGCACGAACAAAATCATACATCTAGTTAAAGTGAGTCAAAAGAATATAAATGTTAAACAACAAAAAAAAAAAAAGGTACTTTACAATGGAAATAATGTCTCAGAGCTTCTAGCCATACGTCAGCATCACTGCCTAGCCTTTCTGCTGATGCAGAAGAGAGTAGCAGAATAGTGATTTTTGCCCAGAGGGCTATTTTGTAATAAGGGTGTGCATGTGGCTGGGTGTGGGTGTGGCTGGGTGTGGGGGGGAGTGTGGGGGTGGGGGTGGCATGGGGGGAGTGTATTGTACTTCCAAAGTGAAGAAAATGCAACCAACAGCATAAATAATGGAAAAAAAATAGAATGTAAGACAATACATTCTGAATCCTTGAGAAGGGTTTTTGTTAGTTTGTTTGTTTCGAATCCAGTCCTGGTTTGTTATATTTTATGGCCAAACTTCTATTTGCTGCAATATTGCCAAAAATTCATCTGTGATATTTAGTTTGACTCTTGTTGTTTAAAGTGGTCACATTGGTGCTGTGATGGAGCCTGTTTTGTTTTTTTTTTCTTTGTTTGTTTGCTTCTCATTGCCTCTCATTGCTGCTAGACCTTAAAATTTGGGAAAATCTTTTCAGGGAAATTTACTGACACTATGATATTAGAAATGACTTCACTGTTACATTTGCCTTTCAAAAACATAATAGAGGTTCTCCACCATTGCATTAAAACAGCCTTGGTGAGGCATTACCATGGAAATGTCTTGCTCCCGATTCAGAACAGGTAAGCACACATTTTATACTGACACTTCTTACTTCCAAATTATTTTGTCATTTTGAGGACTGACTACTAGCCATGAACATTCACTCCTCTACTGTAAATTTTCCAGATACTGAATCTTTTTTTCCAAACACAAGAGATACTCCCTTTGCAGAATATCAGAGTAACTCTTCTGAATAATACTAAAAAGAAAATGGAGAAAACAATTGGCACCATGTTTACACTGCATTTACTTTGTGTTTTAATATTATTTTCACAATTTAAAATGTGAAGCAAATATTTCAAGTTTCTCTGCACTCAGAACAAGCCATCACTAAACAAGAAAAGTAACAATCTCTAACCACCAAGTGGTAGATTATTGTAAAATAAGCTGACATCACTGTTCATCCAGGTTCCTAAACACTTTGCTTTCACATTAAGTCATCTATCATGCTGAAACATCTCATTAACATTAACCATAGGTTTCAACAGCAGCATCTGTTTTTTTATGATTTCTTGAAAGTGCTTTATTACATTAAATATAAAAAGAAACATACATATAGCAGTATTGCTATATTTTTATGAATATTTCTGCCATTTTTCATTCAGTCTTGAAAAGAGATTGTTCTTATACTTCATTGGATCAAAACTTATATTTTTCAGAATTTTGTGCCCCCACAAAACTATACTAACAAAATATAATGTGGCAGACTTTCTTTATATAAAGTTTGGTTCAGTGTGACACAGAACATATGATTATGCTGTGTAAGCTGCAAGACTTTTTCTTTACTTGTACTTGTTCTTTTAGGGTAATATTTAACAAAACCTGTCCATTTTCCATTTTATGTTGAAATATAACGGAGTTTTTATTTAATCTATCTCTGAAATATTTCCAAAAACCACCTATGATACATGAAGCACTGGAAATTATTGCATCTATGTATTATATTTTCTAAAGAAAACCCTGTGTATTTTATTTCTTTTTGAAGGACTGATTGATTTTTAGACCTCTTATAACATTTCATTTTCAAACAAGCATGGCCCTCTTATCATTTTTACGTTAGAATTTATTTTTGCTTGATGTAGAATTTTGTTATTTTCCTCTATTATCTGCCTTTGAATCAATCAGTATATAGGCTTTATGCAAGTTCCATTTTAAAAAATAGCCATACTTGATCATCTAGCTACCTAGACCCACTTATTGTGGTCCTTATGTTTAATCGCTGTTGTCATCTTTATTTGACAAACTGCCCCATTTTGCTTATCTTAATAATTTTGTTCATAAAAATAATACAGATAACATTGTAGAAGTCAACTGCTTCTCTTTCTCTCTGACAGTTAAACTTTCAGATGAAAGAAAAGGACACCATGTCCTGGGCTGAACAAGTTATTTGATTAATGGGTGTGTTTTTATTTCTGTTCTGCTTTTTGCCATGAAAGGGATTTGCTGATAAGGTTGTATGCAAGTTTATCGTGAGTTGCGTACTGCTTAGCATCAATAAATGAAAAGGTGAGAATTCATGTCAAGCCTTACCAAAAAATATTGCAGTTTTCAATTACGTACAAATGTTCTGTAACAGACACAGCACCCAAGCAAACTCAGTATATTACAAGACATAAAAAGAATTTACACATAAATGTCCATCAATGCACTACCCTGATTTTTCCCAGACATTTCACATTCAATGAAGTCAATGGAAAGTTGTACCACTTTAGTAGGCTCAGATTACCATGTAATGTTGTCCCCCAAAAAGCATAGGCTGGCACTCAATATCTTGGTAGTGTGGTGAAAGCACTACAGTATATATAACCCGAGGTGTGAAGTGTAGGCTTGCCAACTTGGTTCTCCAGCATTCAAACCAAATACCCAGGTTTTCTTACACAAAGCAGTAGGTATAACCTATTCCATAATCTCACTGGTATTCCCGAAGAAAAGCAGTGAATAAGAAACTCTGTATGAGGCTGTCTTTGAAGCCAAAAAAAAAAAAAAAAAAAACACCACTTCCATTAAGAAAAATATAATTTCATTATATTTGTAGCCCAGTTCAACATCAGGCTTCCAATCAGACTCTTGAACCTGAGGAGGCATAAGTGACCAGTCACCCTTTCCCCATAGTAACCGGGTGCTCATTCACATATTTTTTTGACAAAACCCATTGAAACATAAAAATGCATGACTTCAAACAACGTTTACCTGCTGGAGAGGAGCTCTGAAGAGAAGGACCTGGGGGTCCTGGTGGACGACAGGTTGACCATGAGCCAGCAGTGTGCCCTCATGGCCAAGAGGGCCAATGGGGTCCTGGCATGCATTAAAAGGAGTGTGGCCAGCAGGTCAAGGGAGATGATCCTCCCCCTCTACTCTGCCCTGGTCAGGCCTCACCTGGAGTACTGTGTCCAGTTCTGGGCTCCCCAGTACAAAAAAGACAGGGATCTCCTGGAAAGAGTCCAGCGGAGGGCCACAAAGATGATACGGGGCCTGGAGCATCTTCGCTATGAAGAAAGGCTGAGAGACCTGGGTCTGTTCAGCCTTGAGAAAAGAAGACTGAGAGGGGATCTCATCAATGTGTATAAATACCTGAGGTGTGGGAGACAGAGGGATTTGGTCAACCTCTTTTCAATGGTTTGTGAGAACAGGACAAGGGGCAATGGCCAAAAATGGGTCACAGGAAGTTCCGCACCAACATGCGAAAAACTTCTTCATGGTGAGGGTGACAGAGCACTGGAACAGGCTGCCCAGGGAGGTTGTGGACTCTCCTTCACTGGAGATATTCAAGGCCCATCTGGATGCCTACCTGGGCAACCTGCTGTAGGGAACCTGCTTTGGCAGGGGGTTGGACCCGATGATCCCTTTAGGTCCCTTCCAACCCCAACAATTCTGTGATTCTGTGATTTAATTTGTTAGTAACATGGAAAACTAAGTCCAAAGTATGTGGAAAGAAGTTTTCACCTAAATGTCATAATTCTGATTTTGCAATGCTAAAATGCTAAAATTTTGCTAAGCTCATCTACAAATAGATGTTGTCATTCTGATACCAAACTGTTTACTTGGAAATTTAACATTATCCCCTTTCATCTTTGCAACATTACCATCATTCAACTATCTAATCTTTCCAGTCTAATAGAGTAATTATAACTGTAATGAACGAAGCATAGAAAGTTTGTAGAAAGGGACTTTGCTGTTTATTAGGAAATATTTTTATGTACACAAACCTTTCAACAGGTCTGCAAAGAATGAGAAAGCTGGCTGCATATACAATTTTCACAACAATATCACGTATCAATCATTCACAGGTGATTGAAGAACCACACAGAAAAAAAAAAAACAGGACTGTTCTTCACACAGTTAAAGTTCCTGAGAATGTGGATCATGTGTTTAAATATAAGTACAGAAGTTGCTTCAAACCAATATGTGAGTCACATACATGAAAATAAGTACCCAATTAATGATTTTTTGGGCTGCAGTCATAATAAGTCCTGTGTCTCAAAAAATAAATTTATGTTGATAAGAGTTACATTAAATCTTCATAGTATTACTACTGTAGCCACACGGATTCTGCATACCTTATTGCATTTTGCAATCATAAAGTCATCTCATTTTCAGATCTCCAAACCTTGTAAATTGAGAACATTAGAAAGGAAAACTAGGCTTCAAATTCAATTACAGGTTTCTCATCAACCTATATGGACCCAACAGCTCACTTTGGATGCATATTCTCCCCATGTTTTAATTAAAGAATTTAGGAAAGCAAGAACAACAATGTCAGTAACACATGGCCACTAACTGACCTCTCCAAAATGCTTGGAGAGGAGGTGTCTATTGGATATAACAGAAGATATTTTTAAAGATATATTCTGTTCTTTCACCAAGAGATGACCAAATGAATTCATTTCCACAACAGAACAGAGACAAAGCTAAAAGCACATTTCCTCTCCAATATGCAACAGCAATTGAAGAAACATTATTCAAATAGCAACATTTTAATTATGATTCAAACATACACATTACTATTTTATCATGACAATACACTGTAGCCTGTGAAGATACATTGTGATTTACAAAACAAACAAACAAACAAAAAAACTATATTAATTTACGATGTTTCTGAAATAATTCTGAAATCCAGAGGCAATCACTGTTTGCCAAAGGGTTGCAAAGGGGAAAACAGGCAAAAAAGAAGGAAATTTTGTTTTATAGATACTGAGAAAAAAAAAATATGTATATATATATATAATTAACAAATATGGCAAAGAGGAGTTAGAAAACACTGGTTGATCACTGTTTTGCATTAATAAAACAGTAATCACTGACTTGGAAAAATATGTATATATTGTATTTGAAAAGATAATAGAAGAGAACCACGTAATGTCATAATATTGACAGAAGCAAAATAAATAACGAGAAAAATAATCCAAGAAAAACATTCAAGTGAAACTGAGAAAGTGATCCTATGCCTCTAACCCATTACGGTAGCAACATTTTGATGACTGATGTTGATGAAATCATTTTTGAATGAATTGAATCATGAATTGAATGAATCATGAATCATGAATCATGAATCAATGAATTGAATGAATTTGAATCATGAATTTTTATTCACGTTCTTAATTATAAAAGCTTGTATTGAAGGTGGGCTTCACAACTCCTTTTACAGTGACAATTCCTCTGACCTGGAATGTGCAGAGACCTGTCACAGGCACTGAGCACACTGCAGCCATCCTGTACCACCACTGATCTACATATACTTTGGTACTGCCCCACAGCAGAGGAAATAGCAAACCTACAAACCTCATCTGTGTCTTACTAGAAATTCTTTTTAGAATTCAGAGAGAGAGAAAGAGAGAGAGAGAGAGAGGTAGAGAGAGATAAAAAAAAAAAATCTATTCTATATAAAGGTTATATAATAATGAAGTACTAAGTGAAATTGTATTAAATATACACATATATATATATATAGGTGTGCTTAGAAAATATCTGGCCATGTCCAGTGTAACCAAGAGTCGCCTATAATTCAGCCAGGCTTCTATGCCTAAATTAAGCCAGGAGCTCTTCCATCAAGTCAGACTACTTCATGAAGAGGTAGGAAAAAATAAAATGGGAGGCTTGCTTTATAATGCTCTCTGGATCACTAAATTTTGTCCTGTGTCTGATAAAGATAAAGGGAAATGATATCTAATAAAATCAGTCATCTGGCTTGTCCCAGTCTAATTACTCAGAAATTAAGTTGTGTAGAATCAAGTTTCATACTACTGTAAAAGTGTGACTGTGTGATGTCAGACTCATCTCAAAGAAGCCGGCTCCCCCTGTTAGACAGATTTAATCAATTATCTAATGCATTTGTTGCTCAAATCTATTAATCTAGTGAAATATTCATGATAATTGGTGATCATTCTCAGTAAGTATGGAAAATTTTACACTGTAAATAAGCAAGTATGTGTAAGCTCAGCTCTAGTAGGTAGACAGGATCCCTTTACAACATTAAGATGAAAAGAGAAAAATTGACAACTGATGCATAAAATAGAGAGTTGCTAAAAATGTTTCCTGCTTATTAACTTTTAGGAAGTTCGAATTTTGACTTTCAAATTCATAAAAGTTCCTTCTGAGAAGGGTAAATAAACGCATGAGAACAGCAACAGTATTCTTCAGTGTAAAACTTACTCAAAAGAAATAAATACAAAATTCAACCAAACAGAAATGATCAAAGTCTAATTTTACTTTGGTTTTGTACACAGAATAATGTCTAGAAAAACTCTAATAACATATATGATAATGGATTCAAAAAGATTGATAACACGTCTGTAATTCAGCTAAGAATTTTTGAAAGACTTACAAAGGTTTATGAGATCATCACAACTCTTAGAATGAGTGACACCTTCAGTAATCAGTCTCCCCTTCTATCCATGTTCTTTATGACAAGTTCAAAAAACAGAGAACTCTTAAAACTTTTAGTTTGTTTGGTAATTCAGTTGTTTACATTCTTAGGAATGTAAACATTTTGTTTTTAAATACACACAAAACATTATATGATGAATTAATATCGGGTGAGAAATCTCAGTGAGAAGGATTACATAACACATGACTGTATTTGCTACCCAGAATTGATAGTGGGAGAATATATATTTGGATAAGGAATTGGCTCGATGGCCTCACCCAGAGAATAGTGGCCAATGATCCTATGTCCAGGTGGAGGTCGGTGATGAGTGGTGTACCTCAGGGGTCTGTCTTGGAAAAGGTGCTTTTCAATGTATTGCTGTAAAAGTATTAGTTCAGATACATTTTGTACTCCTCTTTCCATGCCCTACATCAAAATAAGCAGCTTCCAAACAAGTGTTTCACTATCCAGTCCCCTTCAGATTGCATCCAAGTAATTTATCTCTCAGCTACATGTTGCTGCTGAGACATGTAATCCCATACTATTTTTTAACAACAAACAACAAGGAAAAGTCTGCATATTTGTGTATACCTTGCAAAATGATAGATAATATCTTCTGTGAACGTGACATTCCAGAAATATCTATATAATGCTTTGAGCATATAAAACATGAAGAAAACAAACCATGACTACTGAACAAATATTTAGAAGGAGTAACAGTTTGTAGTAAGAGGATGCATCTAAAAACATCAAGATTTTCACAACTGCAAATAAAATCTGATACAGAGGGAATGTCCAAGCTAATACAAGGACAGTGAACTACGCAAATTTCTCACCCTGACTGAAATGTGGGAATATATGGAAAGGTGAAAAACATAACTGCATATAACTCAGCAAAAATCTTTTGTTCGACATGAACTAGTGGTCAAAAATAAATAAATACATGCATACATAAATAAATAGTTGGGTATATACGCGAATGTGGGATACAGTAGTTAACTCCAAAATTGGAGAGGTCCAGACTGGAGGCAGCGTGGGCTACAATGACCATGCCCTGATTGAGTTTGTGATCTTGAGGAATACGGGCCTGAACTTCCAAAGAGCAAACTTCAAGCTATTTAAAGATCTAGTGGATGAGATCTGCTGGAACACTGACCTTAGGCACAAAGGAGCTGAACAGAGCTGGCAACTCTTTAAGGATGTTTTCCTTAGAAAACAAGAACTCTCCATCCCCCTGCATAACAAAGTGGGTAGGGAGGGCAACCAACCGGGTGGCTGAGCAAGGACCTGTTGGTCAAACTGAAGTGCAAGAAGGATACACACAGGCAGTGGAAGCAGGGATATGTGGCCTGGGAAGAGGCCAGAGATGCTGTCCGCATGTGCAGGGATGGGATCAGGAAAGCCAAGGCAGAGGTGGTACTGAGCTTGGTAAGGGGTGCAAAGAATAACAGGAAGGGATTCTGTAGGTACATTGCTCCGAAAAGAAAGGCCAAAGAGATTGTTCCCCCGATGGATGACAAGAGCGAACTCGTAACAACAGACATAGAGGAGGCTGAGGTACTCAACAACTTCTTTGCCTCAGTCTTCACTGCCAGTCTCAGGTTTCCCACGTCTCTCGTTTCCCTGAAACCACAGATGAGGACTGGGGGAGCAAAGTCCCTCCCACTGTAAGTGAAGAGCAGGTTCAAGACCACCTGATGAAACCAAACAGGTACAAGTCTATGGGGCCTGATGACATGCATCCCAGGGTCCTGAAGGAATTGGCTGATGTAGTCGACAAGCCTCTCTCCATCATATTTGAAAAGTCCTGGCAGTCAGGTGAAATCCCTGGTTACTGGAAAAATGGGAACAACAGTCCCATTTTTAGAAGGGTAGAAAGGAGGACCCAGGGAACTAAAGACCGGTGAGGTTCACCTCCATGCCTGGGAAGACCATGGAACAGATCCTCCTGGAAGCAATGTCAATACACATGCAAGCCAGCAGATCTTCACCAAGGGCAAATCATGCCTGACCTATCTAGTGACCTTCTAGGACAGAGGGACTTCATCAGTTGACAAGGGAAGACTGACCGACGTCATCTACTTGGACTTCTGTAAGGCCTATGACACGGTCCAATATGACATCCTGGCCTCCAAGTTGGAGAGCTACAGATTGGATGGATGGACCATTTAGTGGATAAGGAATTGGCTTGAAGGTCTCACCCAGAGAGTGGTAGTCAATGGCTTTATGTCCAGGTGGAGTTCAGTGATAGGCGGTGTCCCTCAGAGGTCTGTCCTGGGATTGGTACTGTTTAGTAACTTTATCAGTGACAAAGACAGTAGGATTGAGTGCACCCTCAACAAGTTTGCAGGTGACAGCAAGATGAGTTGTTTGGTTGATATCAAAGAAGGAAGAGATGCCATTCAAAGGGATCTGGACACACTGGAGAAGTGCATCCACGTGAACCTAATGAGATTGAAGAAGTTCAAGTAAAAGGTGCTGACCCTGGGTCAGGACAATCCCGAACATGAGCACAGACTGGGAGAAGAACTCATTGAGAGCAGCCCTGCAGAGAAGGACTCGGGGGTTCTGGTGGACGAAAGGCTCGACATGAACCAGCAGCGTGTGCTTGCAGCCCAGATGGCCAACTGCGTCCTGGGCTGCATCGAAAGAGGAGTGGTCAGCAGGTTGAGGGAGGTGATTGTCCCTGTCAACTCTTCCTTTGTGAGGACCCTCTTGGCATGCTGCATTCAGATCTTGGGCCCCCAGAACAAGAAGGATGGTGATCTGTTAGAATAGGTCCAGAGGAAGGCTCTAAATTTGTTCCAAGGGCTGGGATGCCTTTCCTACATAGACTGAGAGAGCTGGGGATGCTCAGCCTGCAGAAGAGAAGGCTCTATGGGGACCTCATTGTGACCTTTCAATACTTAAAGGGATCTTATAAAAAAGATGGTGAAGGACTCCTTACTCAGGTAGACAGTGATAGGACAAGGGGGAATGGTCTTAAACTAAAAGAGGGGAGATTTACATTAGAGTGTAGGAGGAAATTCTTCACTGTAAGGGTAGTGAGGCACAGGAACAGGTTGCCCAGACAAGTTGTGGATGCCCCATCCCTGAAGATATTTGAAGCCAGGTTGGATGAGGCCCTGATCTAGTGGTTGGCATCCCTGCCTATGGCACAGGGGTTAGAACTGGGTGATCTTTAAGGTCCCTTCCAAACTGAGCCGTTCTATGATTCTATAATAATTGCTTGCCACTAAAGAAATCAATTGTACACTATCATCTAAAACAGCATATTGTAAGTCTCTCTCTCTCTCTCAAAAAAAAAAAAAAAAAAAAAAAAAAAAAAAAAGAGGAGAGGACACAAGCAGGTGAGATTCAAAGATGAGCAACAATCATTAACAGAATAGGAAGACTTCTATTATTTTTATTGATTCTTTTTTTTTGTTCTTGTTTGCAGTAGCTCTGAAAGACCTAAATCAAGGTTAGGAAACCTCTAAAGATTAGAACCATTTAGCAAATGAATGGTGCATTCTTCCTTCACAATACAAGGACTACATAACCAAAAAGCATTGTACTTCTTGATAAAATGAAACTTCCCCTATAAAATTAGGCTATAGTATTTGCAAAACCAACATATATTTGATTTTCAGAACTTTGCATAATTCAGAGAGAAAGCTGACACTTAATCAAATAACAAAAACTTCTATTTCTATGTCACAATTCAAACAAACACAATTCAAATTTTTCGAGCCTCACAAAATGGCACAAACAGCTCACAACATGATTACATAGAACTACAAAAAAAGCTCCGTGATACCATCCTGTAAAAACACATACTTAGAGATTCCTAATGTACAGATTTAGGATCGCAAATAGCCATGACAAGCAAAGCAGAAAGGAAAAAGAAATGCAGTGGCAAAATGTCACTTATCAAAGTTAAAAATAGGTCAGAGTGAAAAAACAAAACAAAACTAATTTCTAGCCTTGTGGTACTCAGACAATCCAGATATGTTTCTTGAAATGTCTCAGGCAACCATGAAAACTTTATTTGACTATGGTAATTAAATTAGTGGGAATTTAAATTAATATATATTTTCACAGCATCCTCATTTCTTCCCTTTATAAAAAAAAAAAAATCTACTCCAATATCCTACCATTCTGAAGCATCCGTCACATATCCTCAAATCTAGTCAGCCTTTTTATTGCCTCTAACCAGCATTCACAGCATTTTGTATTAACCAGTAATCTGAAGACCTGGAACAAGTTTCTGAGAATGAAAAACTTTTTGACTATATTAAAAGCAATTTGGGGGTAATCTGACTTCTTCTTAACCATCTCTCTACCCTGCAAGGAGTGTATTCAGAGAAATAAAAAGCAGCAACAACAACAAAGGCAAAAATGGAGAACAACATATCATGAAATGGTGATGTACATATGTGTACCTGATAGCTTCATATTCTAATTCATTTCAGCCTCTCTGCAACTGTGATCCCACAGGTCAAACATAACTTTTCACTGACCAACTCAGTATTTTGAGATGAGACAAAATAGCAGTCTCAAAACAGCCTGGCAGCCAGCATACACCGCCTGACAGGATTGAAGCTAGAAGTGATAGCCCTCAGCAGCAGCCCAGTTGTGCAGACTCTCCCCAGTCATACAACCACATAACCATATATTATATAACCAGACACACTCAAGGGGAGATCTGTGCATGCTTACCATACAAAATCTACACACAGGCAAACATCAGCCACACTTATCCAGCATCCACACTATAAATGTAAGCTGATGCATGGAGTCTCAAGTTTTGGGTACATGCAATTGGCAGATCTGTTTTTTGACAATATCATCTCTGATTAGTTCAGAAGGGTTATTGGCCAGTGTGGCTAGAATAAGAGAGATGATGGAGAAGAAAAAAGAAAAACTGTGTCTACTAAAAAGAGATAGGAAGAAAAAGAATGAGCAAGACTAATTTTGCAAGCTGAAAGATTGGGTGGGGACAGGAGGATCTTATTCCTTCAAAGCTATGTTTACACTATAAAACATGAAGTTACTTTAACCTTACCATGACCTTTTTAACTTGTGCTTGTTCATAAAATTACCAGACTCCTAAACTCCAGCAGCAGTAACCAAATCTATGACAAGCTACAACCATGAATTAGATGGATAGTCTAAATGGCAGGGAAAGAGAGACCTCTTTTTAATGTTTGTTCTTAGCTTTCCAGCCATTAATTTCATAACCTGAATTTCACGGCGCTTTGCATTGCTGTTCAAAAGCATGACAGAAGCTTGGGTTTGAGAGTAATCATCTCTCCAACAAGAAAACCAAGAACCACTGAGCAATGCCCTCAGCTGAATTGCCTTGTGCCTCCAGCATCACTTCTACTTTATGCTAGGTGTAACTCTACATTATTTTGTCCAGCACTAGGAGAACAGAGATCCTATCTGAACAAGCCTTACACAAGACAAGAAAAAATAAGGTAATATCTGCTTTCAACTGATAGTGCTGGTTCTTGTCTTTAAACCTTTCCTACTAATCAATGACAATGAATAAAAATCACAGTCAGCCTTATCAAGTGTTGTTTACAGCTGTGAAGAGTTGATCTATCATGTAACTACCTATAATTAGTAAACAGCTGATGGGAATGCATTCAGTAATAAATTAAATACATTAAGTTCAGTTAGACTCTTCAACCTTATTCTTCTCACAGAATAAATAATTATTCTCAGTAGTTGTATTTCACAGAATAACACGTTATTCTTTCCTTTTGCCTACAACCCTCTTCTGTTTCTCATCAATCCATGTGTGTAGACACCAGAGACAAGAACCCCACATTTTCTTTAAGTTATGTAAATGAGTGAGTGGTATGCATTTATACCATCTCCTGTGCTGTTTCTTTTTAGTAGCTATGTAAAATCTGCCTCAGATTAAATGTGTTGATGAATGGAAAGCATACATGCTGGGATTTTGAAAACCTTTAATGCTATTGGATTCAATGAGATTTTGAACTGTTTAGAGAAAGCAGAGTTGGAACAATAGCAAATATGCTTTCCTACCACACAATTTTACCATTTGACTCACACTTTTTGAAACATTATAGCCATGTTTTAGTGCTCTTTTATGCCCTGTTGCTCATTCTTAAGTCTTCCTTTGTGTTGTAAAACTAATCCTATGTCATGGCCTTTTTTTTTAAAAAAAAAAAAAAGCCAGTGATATTACTTTTATTGAATGCATGTGGAAGTTAAAGGAAAGGTCACTGGCACCACAGCGTGGAGGTAGGCATGGATCAGTTCTCTAATGAAGGGGGCTGTTATTATTAGCTGCTGACTTGCTCCAACAGTGCAGTGCTTTTGAAGTGCTATATTAATTAGAAGACTTTGGAAGCACAGTGTCAAGAACAGGATCAACTGACACACTTTCCTGTGCCTAACTGCATAATCCTGTTTCCCAACATAGAGCCATGCCCTTCTTTAGCCCCTTGTCTATTAAAATATTTGTGAGAGTTCCTGCAACTGTAAGGTCTCCACGAATCTCCTCTGACACCTAACACCTTTGCACCTGCTCTTTTGGGTTTCACACCCCTCCTGCTAATGTTTGATGTTACATCTTACACCAGTTCCATATAGCAGCTGTTGCTTTAGATGGACTGACAGGACTTTGGGCAGCCATGACAGAAAGCCACTTGTCACGAGCATTAAGCAAATTTGTAAAGAATACCAGCACTGAGTAAATAAAGGCAAGATAAAATTCTTTCTAACAGAAATGTACACAAGTTGAGCAACTGGTAAAACTTTTCTGAGACTGTGAAACATATGCATAGAAATGCCAGTCTGAACAAAATCAACAGAGCTTTTGCCAGTGATTCAAAAGAAGAAGAATTTCACCAGAGTTTGGCTCATTGCTATTGGTTTTGTTGTCCATAAGTTTGTGCCCAGCGCACTGGGCATGAACCTACAGACAAGAGTTTCACAGTAGCAAGTTGAGCTCTTTATTACAACACCCTTCTCTAGTTTATGATCCTGAAAAACCCACATGGATAAAATTCAATTTTTACCATATCCAACACATGACTTCTTTGTAAATTTCTAGAAATGTTACAAAGGATTTTACAGGTTCTCTATCAACCTGTTGAATGAAGCAGGAAGGAGAAAAGGGTGATGATGAGTAGTGCCTGACTGCACAGTGAAACTCCTGGGAAATGTTCTGTACTTCCCACTGATTGAGATTTTCATTCTATAATTGTTACACACACACACACAATAATAATAATAATTTTAAAAGGTAATAGAAAAAAAAAGGTTTTGAGGTTGAAAATTTTGAAGAATTACATCTTGTTAAAACAACCTGTCATTTAACATCTCTATTGATACTCTTGGTGTTCTGCCTGCATAAGCAGCCCATGGCTTTGGGAGGTGTGAGCCACGGATCACAGAGATAAGTTACACAGAAATGCCCAGCGGGCAGTGTTTTGAAGTCTTTCCGCACTTCCATAGGGCTTGTGTCTCTGCTCTTCCAGCTAAATGCTTTCCTTTGCTGAATATAACTGGTCAGAGAAACAGAATCTGACCAAAAGAGATTGAAATCTTTCCAGATTTTAAAACTTAGTTTTAAGATGTCTTTTGAAATTGCATGAATTGTAGGAAAAAGTTCTTTATATACTTTCCGGATATTAGTACTTAATGAAGCACTAACCACATCAGCTGTTTTTATTTATTTGTTTGGTTTTGGTTTTGTTATTTTTAACAACCTTTACTTTAACCCCTTTATAGGGTCACACATGCTAGCACTGTTGAAAGATTCAAGATAGAATAATGAAAAATTTATTTTTCAGGTAAATAAAGCAGTGAAACTGCACCAGCTACAGCTCCTGTAACTCTGAATATTTTGAAAGCTCCTGGAGTCTGTACTCATTTATATCAGGACTGAAATCTACTACGCATCAGAAACATACACACACACACACACTTATTTGATCTGTTGAAAACACAGTGTGCTAAAACAGCCAGAAAGCATAACCTTGCCATTTCTCTGAACTTCAAAGGTCAGTTTATACAGGATTGACATGGAAACACAGGCATGCATATATACATTTGCTCTTTCTTTGACAAAATATTCCTTTGACATTCTGTCTTATTCCTTCATTTTGCACTACCTAGACCTCACAGGGGATACAGAAACCATTCCATGTTGCTTGCTAGGTCTTCTGAGAAGTGGTAATGAACATTGTTCAAAGCACAATAATTTTTCAAATGCCCTTTTTAATTGATTTTGAATATGGCAACACCTATCTGAAACATTTCTGACGTGTTGCTGATGGTATGGAATGACTTGCCTGTCCTGTCTGTGACTGACAGCATGTGCCAGATGGTAAAAATGGAGGAAATGTGCATTTCCTCATTTTCTCTCTCTTATTAAAATTCCCCCATGTCATACTCTTGACATTATTAACAAAAAATTACAGTATGGAAGAATTGGCCCTTCAACACAACAAAGTTGTCTCTGGAGTATCAGAACAAAACATTTATTGTGTCATGTACAGGAAACATTAATTTCGTGATTCAGTAAATAACTGTAGACAACAATAATTTCTTAAGAAAGCACCCCTCGAAATGAGGCCAGGACAGGTGTTTGTTTGTTTTAAAAACCTATAGCAAAAATCACATGCAATTTATAATACTGTCTTTATTCCTTGAAAAAAAATTACTTACATAACATCTATTAAAACAACAATATGAAATATATTCAACAATTAAAATGCTAACATCTTACTAATTAAGTTTGTACAAGAAATTAGAAAACAGTTCATCCGTCCTCCTTTCTCTGCAGCTACAGAGCATGATGCCCAGTGTAATCCCACTTTAGTAGGAGAGGGATAGGACAAGATGTAGGCCATGCCTCACTAGAACATCTTAGCTAGAGAAAAATATTCACTTCCACAAAAGAGTTGTATAAGCTCTGTATCTCAGGGAAGACTGTCCTTAAACTTCATAAAGTATCTTCCCATTCTAAGCTCTCTAATATCTATAAATATCTTCTACAAACTGGCTGTGTAAATGTAACACCATGTAGGTTGCCTTTTGTAACATTTACATTTGATTTCCGTTCATATTTTCATTCATGTCTAGAGACAGACACTGTAGATTGCCTAAAAAGTAGTACAAGCTAAAGCTGCTTAGCATCTCCTCTTTCCTGAGCTTTCTCAGTTTGCACAACTTCTTAACATAAATTAGCAGAGTTAACAGACTTCATAACAGTCTATGAATTTCTTATTTGGCTGATTGACCAACTCAGACACAGAAACAATGTATGTGACAGCATACATTTATAAACTGATATGACAGTTTCTTCAGAATTTAGGAACTTCAATTAAAAATGGGTATTTTGTGTCACTGCGTGGTTTTTGCATAATAAATATATCATATAATTCTAAAATTCTTGGATTAAATTTGTGGCCCTCCTCTGGACTTGCTCAAACAGGTTCACATCATTCTCATGCTGGTGGCCCCAGACCTGGATGCAGTACTCCAGGTGATTATATAATATATGGTTATGTGGTTGTATGACTGGGGAGAGTCTGCACAACTGGGCTGCTGCTGAGGGCTATCACTTCTAGCTTCAATCCTGTCAGGCGGTGTATGCTGGCTGCCAGGCTGTTTTGAGACTGCTATTTTGTCTCATCTCAAAATACTGAGTTGGTCAGTGAAAAGTTATGTTTGACCTGTGGGATCACAGTTGCAGAGAGGCTGAAATGAATTAGAATATGAAGCTATCAGGTACACATATGTACATCACCATTTCATGATATGTTGTTCTCCATTTTTGCCTTTGTTGTTGTTGCTGCTTTTTATTTCTCTGAATACACTCCTTGCAGGGTAGAGAGATGGTTAAGAAGAAGTCAGATTACCCCCAAATTGCTTTTAATATAGTCAAAAAGTTTTTCATTCTCAGAAACTTGTTCCAGGTCTTCAGATTACTGGTTAATACAAAATGCTGTGAATGCTGGTTAGAGGCAATAAAAAGGCTGACTAGATTTGAGGATATGTGACGGATGCTTCAGAATGGTAGGATATTGGAGTAGATTTTTTTTTTTTTATAAAGGGAAGAAATGAGGATGCTGTGAAAATATATATTAATTTAAATTCCCACTAATTTAATTACCATAGTCAAATAAAGTTTTCATGGTTGCCTGAGACATTTCAAGAAACATATCTGGATTGTCTGAGTACCACAAGGCTAGAAATTAGTTTTGTTTTGTTTTTTCACTCTGACCTATTTTTAACTTTGATAAGTGACATTTTGCCACTGCATTTCTTTTTCCTTTCTGCTTTGCTTGTCATGGCTATTTGCGATCCTAAATCTGTACATTAGGAATCTCTAAGTATGTGTTTTTACAGGATGGTATCACGGAGCTTTTTTTGTAGTTCTATGTAATCATGTTGTGAGCTGTTTGTGCCATTTTGTGAGGCTCGAAAAATTTGAATTGTGTTTGTTTGAATTGTGACATAGAAATAGAAGTTTTTGTTATTTGATTAAGTGTCAGCTTTCTCTCTGAATTATGCAAAGTTCTGAAAATCAAATATATGTTGGTTTTGCAAATACTATAGCCTAATTTTATAGGGGAAGTTTCATTTTATCAAGAAGTACAATGCTTTTTGGTTATGTAGTCCTTGTATTGTGAAGGAAGAATGCACCATTCATTTGCTAAATGGTTCTAATCTTTAGAGGTTTCCTAACCTTGATTTAGGTCTTTCAGAGCTACTGCAAACAAGAACAAAAAAAAAGAATCAATAAAAATAATAGAAGTCTTCCTATTCTGTTAATGATTGTTGCTCATCTTTGAATCTCACCTGCTTGTGTCCTCTCCTCTTTTTTTTTTTTTTTTTTTTTTTTTTTTGAGAGAGAGAGAGAGACTTACAATATGCTGTTTTAGATGATAGTGTACAATTGATTTCTTTAGTGGCAAGCAATTATTATAGAATCATAGAACGGCTCAGTTTGGAAGGGACCTTAAAGATCACCCAGTTCTAACCCCTGTGCCATAGGCAGGGATGCCAACCACTAGATCAGGGCCTCATCCAACCTGGCTTCAAATATCTTCAGGGATGGGGCATCCACAACTTGTCTGGGCAACCTGTTCCTGTGCCTCACTACCCTTACAGTGAAGAATTTCCTCCTACACTCTAATGTAAATCTCCCCTCTTTTAGTTTAAGACCATTCCCCCTTGTCCTATCACTGTCTACCTGAGTAAGGAGTCCTTCACCATCTTTTTTATAAGATCCCTTTAAGTATTGAAAGGTCACAATGAGGTCCCCATAGAGCCTTCTCTTCTGCAGGCTGAGCATCCCCAGCTCTCTCAGTCTATGTAGGAAAGGCATCCCAGCCCTTGGAACAAATTTAGAGCCTTCCTCTGGACCTATTCTAACAGATCACCATCCTTCTTGTTCTGGGGGCCCAAGATCTGAATGCAGCATGCCAAGAGGGTCCTCACAAAGGAAGAGTTGACAGGGACAATCACCTCCCTCAACCTGCTGACCACTCCTCTTTCGATGCAGCCCAGGACGCAGTTGGCCATCTGGGCTGCAAGCACACGCTGCTGGTTCATGTCGAGCCTTTCGTCCACCAGAACCCCCGAGTCCTTCTCTGCAGGGCTGCTCTCAATGAGTTCTTCTCCCAGTCTGTGCTCATGTTCGGGATTGTCCTGACCCAGGGTCAGCACCTTTTACTTGAACTTCTTCAATCTCATTAGGTTCACGTGGATGCACTTCTCCAGTGTGTCCAGATCCCTTTGAATGGCATCTCTTCCTTCTTTGATATCAACCAAACAACTCATCTTGCTGTCACCTGCAAACTTGTTGAGGGTGCACTCAATCCTACTGTCTTTGTCACTGATAAAGTTACTAAACAGTACCAATCCCAGGACAGACCTCTGAGGGACACCGCCTATCACTGAACTCCACCTGGACATAAAGCCATTGACTACCACTCTCTGGGTGAGACCTTCAAGCCAATTCCTTATCCACTAAATGGTCCATCCATCCAATCTGTAGCTCTCCAACTTGGAGGCCAGGATGTCATATTGGACCGTGTCATAGGCCTTACAGAAGTCCAAGTAGATGACGTCGGTCAGTCTTCCCTTGTCAACTGATGAAGTCCCTCTGTCCTAGAAGGTCACTAGATAGGTCAGGCATGATTTGCCCTTGGTGAAGATCTGCTGGCTTGCATGTGTATTGACATTGCTTCCAGGAGGATCTGTTCCATGGTCTTCCCAGGCATGGAGGTGAACCTCACCGGTCTTTAGTTCCCTGGGTCCTCCTTTCTACCCTTCTAAAAATGGGACTGTTGTTCCCATTTTTCCAGTAACCAGGGATTTCACCTGACTGCCAGGACTTTTCAAATATGATGGAGAGAGGCTTGTCGACTACATCAGCCAATTCCTTCAGGACCCTGGGATGCATGTCATCAGGCCCCATAGACTTGTACCTGTTTGGTTTCATCAGGTGGTCTTGAACCTGCTCTTCACTTACAGTGGGAGGGACTTTGCTCCCCCAGTCCTCATCTGTGGTTTCAGGGAAACGAGAGACGTGGGAAACCTGAGACTGGCAGTGAAGACTGAGGCAAAGAAGTTGTTGAGTACCTCAGCCTCCTCTATGTCTGTTGTTACGAGTTCGCTCTTGTCATCCATCGGGGGAACAATCTCTTTGGCCTTTCTTTTCGGAGCAATGTACCTACAGAATCCCTTCCTGTTATTCTTTGCACCCCTTACCAAGCTCAGTACCACCTCTGCCTTGGCTTTCCTGATCCCATCCCTGCACATGCGGACAGCATCTCTGGCCTCTTCCCAGGCCACATATCCCTGCTTCCACTGCCTGTGTGTATCCTTCTTGCACTTCAGTTTGACCAACAGGTCCTTGCTCAGCCACCCGGTTGGTTGCCCTCCCTACCCACTTTGTTATGCAGGGGGATGGAGAGTTCTTGTTTTCTAAGGAAAACATCCTTAAAGAGTTGCCAGCTCTGTTCAGCTCCTTTGTGCCTAAGGTCAGTGTTCCAGCAGATCTCATCCACTAGATCTTTAAATAGCTTGAAGTTTGCTCTTTGGAAGTTCAGGCCCGTATTCCTCAAGATCACAAACTCAATCAGGGCATGGTCATTGTAGCCCACGCTGCCTCCAGTCTGGACCTCTCCAATTTTGGAGTTAACTACTGTATCCCACATTCGCGTATATACCCAACTATTTATTTATGTATGCATGTATTTATTTATTTTTGACCACTAGTTCATGTCGAACAAAAGATTTTTGCTGAGTTATATGCAGTTATGTTTTTCACCTTTCCATATATTCCCACATTTCAGTCAGGGTGAGAAATTTGCGTAGTTCACTGTCCTTGTATTAGCTTGGACATTCCCTCTGTATCAGATTTTATTTGCAGTTGTGAAAATCTTGATGTTTTTAGATGCATCCTCTTACTACAAACTGTTACTCCTTCTAAATATTTGTTCAGTAGTCATGGTTTGTTTTCTTCATGTTTTATATGCTCAAAGCATTATATAGATATTTCTGGAATGTCACGTTCACAGAAGATATTATCTATCATTTTGCAAGGTATACACAAATATGCAGACTTTTCCTTGTTGTTTGTTGTTAAAAAATAGTATGGGATTACATGTCTCAGCAGCAACATGTAGCTGAGAGATAAATTACTTGGATGCAATCTGAAGGGGACTGGATAGTGAAACACTTGTTTGGAAGCTGCTTATTTTGATGTAGGGCATGGAAAGAGGAGTACAAAATGTATCTGAACTAATACTTTTACAGCAATACATTGAAAAGCACCTTTTCCAAGACAGACCCCTGAGGTACACCACTCATCACCGACCTCCACCTGGACATAGGATCATTGGCCACTATTCTCTGGGTGAGGCCATCGAGCCAATTCCTTATCCAAATATATATTCTCCCACTATCAATTCTGGGTAGCAAATACAGTCATGTGTTATGTAATCCTTCTCACTGAGATTTCTCACCCGATATTAATTCATCATATAATGTTTTGTGTGTATTTAAAAACAAAATGTTTACATTCCTAAGAATGTAAACAACTGAATTACCAAACAAACTAAAAGTTTTAAGAGTTCTCTGTTTTTTGAACTTGTCATAAAGAACATGGATAGAAGGGGAGACTGATTACTGAAGGTGTCACTCATTCTAAGAGTTGTGATGATCTCATAAACCTTTGTAAGTCTTTCAAAATTCTTAGCTGAATTACAGACGTGTTATCAATCTTTTTGAATCCATTATCATATATGTTATTAGAGTTTTTCTAGACATTATTCTGTGTACAAAACCAAAGTAAAATTAGACTTTGATCATTTCTGTTTGGTTGAATTTTGTATTTATTTCTTTTGAGTAAGTTTTACACTGAAGAATACTGTTGCTGTTCTCATGCGTTTATTTACCCTTCTCAGAAGGAACTTTTATGAATTTGAAAGTCAAAATTCGAACTTCCTAAAAGTTAATAAGCAGGAAACATTTTTAGCAACTCTCTATTTTATGCATCAGTTGTCAATTTTTCTCTTTTCATCTTAATGTTGTAAAGGGATCCTGTCTACCTACTAGAGCTGAGCTTACACATACTTGCTTATTTACAGTGTAAAATTTTCCATACTTACTGAGAATGATCACCAATTATCATGAATATTTCACTAGATTAATAGATTTGAGCAACAAATGCATTAGATAATTGATTAAATCTGTCTAACAGGGGGAGCCGGCTTCTTTGAGATGAGTCTGACATCACACAGTCAACACAGCAGAGTTCCAAGCACAGCCAGCTCTAAGGGACCCTCTACAGGGCAAAGCAAAGCCCATCAGCCGCATGCATGGTGCCATTGTGAAAAAAACATTTAAGGGCAGAAAATGCCAGACAGGAAGAGGAGTAGAGAACAAAAAGAGTGAGAAAGAGCAGAGGTAACACCAAGGTCAGAAAAGGAACAGATGCTCCAGTCTGGAGGATATATCCACAGTGCAGCCCATGGAAGAGCCACACTGAACAAATGGATATTTCTGAAAGAACTGAATCCTGCACCAAGCCCATGCTGAAGCAAAGAAAAAATGTGAGGAAGAAGGAGAAGCAGAGAGACACTGCTGTGTACTGACTGCAACTCTCCCCCCATCTTTTTGCACTGTTCAGGACAGAGAGAGGTGTATGGAGTGAAGGAATGAAGCTGAGCTTTGAAAGAGGGTAAGAAAGGTGTTGTTTTAATGTCTCTGTTTCTCACTACCCAAATCTGCCTTAGCTGGCAACAAATTAAATTAATATTCCCCAAGCAGAGTCTGTTTTGCCCATAGCAATAATTGACAAGCAATCATCCTGTCTCTATCTCATCGCATGAGCTTTCTTATCCCCTTTTCTCCATTCTTTTTTTCACAGTGTTGTGTTGAGGAGGAGGAGAGAGTGAGCAGCTGGGTTGGCATTTGACTATTAGCCAAGGTTAAACCACCACCACAATTAACAGTGTCTGCATTCCCTTTCTAGATGGTTTAGACTAATGTGATATTTTAATTCATGAAGTAGTTACCTGCCAGCGACTAACACCTTTTGTCCAGCTGAGAAAAATCAAATACCTATTACATTAGCAAGGATACTGATGCAATTGCTCTGAATAAGATTAGCCATAGTGAGTACACTGAAGGCCAAACACTACAGCCTTTTAAATCATTTGACAAAAGTGTTCCTTTAATTGCATGTTCAGCTTCCAAAGCTGCCCTTGAAATCTTGATTCTGGGAAACTAATTTTATAAACTAAATCAGAGGAGTTTATGTAGCCTGCCTCCTGGGTCATTGCAAGTATAAATTAAGTGTCGTCCTCCAGAGAAACAAGAAAACATGATAGAAAATGCCAATATTTTTCTTTTTGACTTTTTAGATCATACTGACTTGATGTCGCTTCCAGCTTTTGAGTTTTCACTGTTATATAAACAGCCATTTACACCGCTTTTTTTTTTTTTTTCTGTAGATTGTAAGTAAACCATTACCTGTATTGAATAGGAGACTGTCAGAAAGAACCAAACTTTTTGAGCTTGCCTTGCTGAGAGAAACGCTTTCCTCTTAGGATTCAATCCTGAAGAAAACTTACATATGCAGTTACTTTTACACATAAAGGCTGTTCATAATGTATAGAAATGTGCAAGCCTTTGCCTATAATACCTTTAGAAGCAACTGGGAAAATACCACTGATTTTAACACAAATACACTGCTTTGGTCTGGAGGTTTCACTATACTTCTTTTCCTAGATGCTTATATTTTATTCCTCTGTCTATCAGGATCTCCTGTTTTTCTGATTTCATTATAGTTCCTTTTCATTACTTACGTTTTATCTGTTTAACCCTCTACCCTTGCTAAACTGAAGGAGGAGAGAAAGAAAAGGGAGACCTGCCTGTTTGTTCTTTTGCTAACATTTCTATACAATGTCCACTCTTTTCTCCACATCATTTACGAACAGTTCTTTGCAAAATAAACTGCCTTACATTGAAAAGCCAGAGAGGAAAGTTAATTACTGTTTGCATTTCCTTGGAACAGAACATAAGCATGGCCAAAACAGATCTCACATAAGTTTAATCCACTCCAATATTGCCTGGAAATCATCCACAACAGATGTTTGGAGGAAAAAAAAAATAAAGTAGAAATCAGCAAAGAGGAGCTTGACACTTCACACTGATACTCCCCTCACTCATGGGAACACACGAAATTGTGCTTAGGTACTAGCCAATGGTTTCATTTCTCAGAGAACAATAAGTGTCTGAGCAGCCAGGCAGAGAGCAGTTATGTATCCAAGAAACAGTGTTGGTGCATGCCTGGGAGTCCTTTTCTCAGTCTTTATTATATATTCATACCATGCCTCACATGTAATATCCCTTTCAGACATATTTATGCTCATAGCAACATTCAGTCTTTTTTACAGACCTCTCCATACTCTTTTTAAAGAAATACATACATTGGGAACAAATGAAGGTTAGTAAGTGAATTTGACTGTCAAGATACACTTTGCCTCCACAGAAAAATAGCTATTTGCAGCCTTCACCTTATCATCACTGGCCAAATTCCCGTTGGGATCACATCCTCCTTCATATATCAGAATAAATGTGAACAAAATTTAGTCACTTGAAAAGCAAAACAAAGAACCTTGGTCCTGTTTAGCTGCTGTCTTCATCATTTTCAGTGCTATTACTACCGGAACATTATTCTGAAAAACTGCAAGGAATGTGTTAAATCTTTATAATCCAAATAATAAAGGTAGAAGAAACATAGTTTGTTATCTTACTTCAAATGGGAGCTCTCTTATTTCCATGTTTCCAGACAAATCCAGTTTTTCCAGATTCTCACAGTCACCCAGTTCCGGAGGGACTGACTTCAAGTTATTAAAACTCACATTGAGCACTCTGAGATTTTTTAAGCAGCCTGTTAGGGAAAGATAATTAAAATCAGTAGTGAGGGAAAAAGGGGGGGGGGGGGGGGGGGGGGGGGGGGAGGGAAGGTATTAAAAGGTATTAAAATAAAAAAACTACTTATCTTAGAAAAAAAAAAATCCTTAATGTGATGATGAGTAAGAGGTGAATAAATACCTTCTGCAGTGGTCACAAAGATGGGACCACATTGCAAAATGCTGTGTTGTACTCATAGACTTCTCTTAATCAGTAATGATTTTGGTTAGAGTTTGAAAGCAGCAGACTTAATAATACTTTGATCCTACCAGGGCTAACTATTGACCTCATCTGAAAATAGAGACGTTGACATTCACCTCAGGAAGATTGTCTGAAAAACACTTTAGTATTTGTTATAGAACCTGTTGATTGGGAACAATTGTTCCTACCTAAGTTACTACATTAACAGTTCTGTCTCCAGTACACAGCATTACATAATTTTGATTATGAAAGATAAAGGATATATTTGTTTCATTACTTGTTTAATCACAATCCCTCATCTTTTGTCAGCTTTATTTTAGGGCACCAATATTTTAGACTACATTTAGTCACATTGCATTCCCTATTTTTTCTACTTATGTAATTCTACTTATAGCATAACCTTCAGTAAAAATAGGTTTAGAAACATAATTAAAATGCAAAACATATTATACTGCAAAAATGCAAATTCTACCGCAACATAGTTATATAGGAAAGAAGTAAGGAATTTGAATGTACCAAACAGCCAATTTGTTAGCAAAGGGATCCTTAGACACATACATAACAAAGCCAAAAGAATGTTCTATGGACACCTGTCCTGATGTATTACGTGGATGATTTTCCTCTCTAATCCATGATGAAATGCAGCAATCAGAATGGAAAGCAGTGGTAAGAAATTTAAATGCAATTCAGCAACAATAAATAAGGAAAGAACATCTTGTGCCAACAGGCTCTCAAAGTAATACTGGCAAACCAGGTAAAGATATGCACAAGAAGCACAGTTCTATATTTTATCACTGTCTTCCAGTTATCATCAAGTTTTAAAGAAAAAAATCTCATGTTTTATGGGATTTGGATAACACTGGAGAGAAACTCTCTGTTGTACAGTACACGTGCTCAATATCATAATAGTAAGCCTATCCTTAAGGCGCTAATACTTGGTTAAGTTTCCTCCAGAACAAAAGCTGTGTAGAGTTGATCACCCTTTGCAATGTGTTCCTGTGCTTCCACAGGAGATCCTTACTGAAGGCCAGATGGTGCTTCCACAGGAAAAGGCAAACAGAGAAGAAACATAAAGAATTAAATGCCCCATAATTCTTCTCTTAAAAATAAATAAATAAGTAGATAGACAGATAGATAGATAATAAATTTGTTATTGACAGAGGCATGCAATTTGATGACCAATAATAGCAGCCCCGAATCACCCACACCTGCAGCATTTTGCATAGATCTCCGTTTAGTCCCTCTTGGACACAATACTATCTTCAAATGATATATGGACCATCTAATTTTTCTCTGAATCTACAGAACAGTGTTAATCTGAATCTAAAGAACAGTGTTAGATTAACCTCTACATGTTGCAACAGGGAAAAGTATAGAAGCTCCCACACAGCTTTCTCTTGTACATAGCTCTGACAGAAATAGAAACTGAGGAGGTATTTCAAATTTCAGATTTGTCCTTTTAAAATGGTAACCTTGTATTTTATCTTTGCAGTAAAGTCCTGGTTTAGTTAAAATGACGGAAACAAAGTTTTCTGTGAGATACAACTGGCATTGTTTTGGTAGTACAATACACTATCCTACAACAGTCATTGTAGCTGGTGAGAGAGTAATAGAAACAACTTGAGGATGTAAATGTGTGAATCTCCAATTTTCCAGATTATCAAAGAAAAAAAGAAAAAAAGAAAAAAAGAAAAAAAGAAAAAAAAAAGAAAAAAAGAAAAAAAAAGAAAAAAGAAAGAAAAAAGAAAAAGAAAAAGTTTAACCTAACCATGACTAAGCCTCACTGAGTTTACTATCATGATGTAGACAAGTGAAGGTATTACATCACATGGTAAGTGGTATAAATACCAATTTACCATCTCACTGCAATAAAATAATCACTGACACAGAAGTGCCTCAAAATGAAATAGAGAATCAGAAAATCCCAAATTAATTCGTCACACAATTAATTCTTCAGTGAAGAGGAGTAAGTCCCATTGAAATGAAAAAGAAACTACTCATCTGCAGAGTAATGTTTTGTCTTGTCTTTTAGCAAGGTAATACTGTACTGAATCTGTCTGGGATGGAGTGACCAAACTAGTAATACCAAAGCAGTGTTTTAACTGTTGCTGCATGAACAACACTTACAAAGCACCAGGGCCTTCTTTGTTTCTCACTGTCCCACAACATACAATTCCCAGTAAGCAGGCTGGGGGTGGGCAAGAAGCTGTGGGACAGCTAACTCCAACTTACCGAAGTGATACCATACTGCATAACACCCTGCTCAGGAGTAAAATCGCAAGGGGGAGTTTTCCAATATGGTTATTGCTCAGGGACTGATTAGGTATCGGTTAGCTAGTGGTGATTGATTCCTTTTGCTTTATTTGGTTGCTTTTGTTTTGTTTTGTTTTTCTTTCTCCCTTTTCCATCATTAACTAAACTGTCTTTATCACATCTCATGAGTTTTTTCACTTTTGCCCTTCCAATTCTCTCCCCTCACTGCAACGGAGTGGGCAAGTGGCTGTGTGAGGCTTAGTTGCCTACCAGGTTTAAACCACAACAGATGTACCTGCTAACTTTTTAGCCGCTGTCTCAGTTCACTTACTCACTGGATAACTAATGCAGACAATACACCCAGGGACACCAGTATCCTCTTGTGTAACTCTGCTAAGAAGATGCATCTACAACACATAACTAGTAGATATGGAGCAGAATTAGCCATAACAAAACCATAAAAACTTAATAGCCTTTTTAGGCAGAGTGATGGGTAAGACCCTTCTGAAACCTTGCCTTTTCACAGTTATTTTTTTCTCCTTTTCCAGTTTCTAATATGTATGTTGATGTTCACAACATGGTTCATCCCAGCTTGAAGGTATAGGAGAGCAAGTAAGAAGATACATATTTTTTCCTTTTCTTGCAATCTCTGATATGACAGAAGAGTACTGCAGAACTGGGAGTCAGTAACTAGTAACTGCTGTGGCTATTATTAAAATTACAGGGGAAAAAAAAAAAAAGCAATAAATTTTACAACTGAATTTAATTCATTCAACTCAGGATAACATAGATGAGGAGAACAGAGTTCCCCAAGATTTGTCTGTGGCAAGCAGTCTCTTGCATTTCTGTATAACTCCTGTTTTTTCACCTCTAGCTCTACAGTGGATTAAGTTATGTCACCTGACAGCTGAGAGGTAGGTGAGAATTAACCTTCACTCTAGGACCATAAGTCATTCACAGGACACAGTAGATAAAGCCTTTACACCACCTCTTCACCCCCATATGTTGATTTACCGCATTCCATCTTAAAAGTGGTTTGGCTTTTGACATCCACACCTCTCAGAGGCTGGTCAGGGGAGTTACAGAATTTCATCCCTTTCATGATTAGAAAAGGTCTTCTAATTGCCAGTCCGAATTCATTTGTAGAAATTTTATAACCACAAATTCTTTTGTTAATTTTATCTTTAAACAGCAATTTTCCTTGCCTGCTGTTTACTTCTCTAAGGTTTTCATAAGCATCAGACATTTTGGAATTTATCTTACTAGCCTAAACAAGTCAATTCTACTAATTTGCACTCATAAAATAAAAATTTGCCCCTAAAATTGTTTTAATAGACTTCTTTAGCATCTGATCCCAAATCAGAAAAATCTGAGTGACCACAACTCCATATAATACTCCAGACAAGTTCTTAATGTTTACTTGTACACTGGCAATTAATACTACTTTTCTTCAGTTGGGAATATCTTGCACTTAGATTATCTTATACTGCCTTTTGTGTGTGTGTATCATACTGGATTCCCCCTCTGTGACTGTTAGCTTAAGGACTTCTCTTCTTTAATCTTCCATTAAATGAACCCATGACATGCTGCAGAAATTAGTAGCTCCTGAGTACGTGACCTTGAACTCTGAAGTCATTAATTTAAACTCTCTACTTTCTTAGAAGCTTATTTGACCATCCAACTTTTCATACTTCCTCCAGTTTGTGCAATGACATTAACTCACAAATGGTATCAGCAGACTTCAATTGCCCAGTTCCTCAAAGCAATTAAGAAATAAACTCAGAACTGACTCTTGAGAATTCCACAACTTTCCTCTCGACTGATAGTTTATCCTTGCAAACAAGTGCATTTAGCCAGGCCTCTGTTCATTTTTACAACTACTGTCTCAAAGTCCATCAAATTTTCTATACTTCACTATCAACTGCTTTATGGGATGCCACATAGACAAGATCTACTACTTGAACCTCAATCATCTCAAAAGAAGGACAGAAACCAAACGAGTCAGGCACAATTTACTTTTGTTTTATACATTTTTAATTTCAACCTTGTTTGCATTCAGCTATACATCTTTAATTACTCCCTCCTCTAATATATATATATATATATTTAAAATTCTTGCAAACAAGATAAACAGGGCTGAAATTGGGTTATATCAAGTTGTCTGAATTGTGATCCAGGCTATAAGGTTTTTTCTTTTCTTTTCTCACATAAAAGGAGCAAGAATATCACCCTCCTTTTCCCCCAGGTGTGTTCAACAAGTTTTCTAAGATATCTGTGTCAGAAAAAAATTGCATGAATACATGTCTATAAGACAACATTCATGACAATTCAAAATTCTTATATCTAGGTATCTTGGTCAAAGGAACACAAAACTGGGGAATAGTGAATTTCTAAATAACAATTCTATAGGCATTATCAGCCAGATTCCAGACATTCTCAGCCACATTTGGAATTTATTGCCATAATGGAAGGGGGGAGTAGAAAGGAAGACAGTATGAATGGCTTTCACTACCTCAGGTGCAGAAGTTCACTTTCTTAGTTGTAGTGGCCAGCCACCACCAGGCCTTATAGGCATGGACTACAACCACTGACACAGCCCTGGGAGGATACAGAAATGGTGACACTCCCTTTGCAGCTGGACAAATGAATGGCAGGATTTGACCACCACACCTGCCACTCAAGCACAACTTTGCAGTTAAAGTTAGTGGTAACGAAATAGTTGCTGCTACAACATTGTTGTTAACTGTGCTTTATAGCACTGAATTTTTAGTTCTATAAAAATGCAAATTAGGGAGTTAAACAGCTAACATCTCTGTTTTCAAAAGAGAGGTAGTAAAAGCAGTAATGAAATCCATGGCTTCCCTGGCAGTTTCACAATTAAGAATATTTTATTTTTAAGTGGGAGATGCAATGCCATAGTTGTTGCCTGAGCTACCATTTATTCCAAGTTTAAATTTTTAATTTATTAAAAAAAAATAAACCAGTAATTAAGCTCTATACTTTCTGATGGGCAATGCAGCATAGTAATAATAGTAACATTTAAACCATTTAAACAGGGCTACATAAGTTATCCTAGTAAGGTATTGGAGACAAAATGCAAGTGAGGCTACAAAGAGTTTTTGTTATCTAAGGAACCCATTCGATACAAATGCAGACCTATTTGTATAAGCTGTAGTAAAATACAAAGCAAATTTTGCATTGATCTGACAAAATCAAGACAAATTAGCTAACACAGCAGCTTGCTGTGGGCCAAGACAAATAGTTTCCCTTCTTCCAAACAAATAGTTTCCAATCTTCTTTGCTGAATCAATGACTTTGCCTTTGATTTATTGGAAAGAAGATATTGATGTTCAAGCTTACAGGTGACAGGTAAAACATTGAAGGTTTTGGTTTTGTTCTGCTTTTGTTTATTTACTTCTGATGAAAACAACCAAAGCAACCAAGCAAAAAGACGGATGAAGTCTTCTTACAATTCTTTTGCAAAACAAAGATGTAAAATCCTTTTTTTTCTTTTTTTTTCCATTAGTGCTTATAAAAGCTGATAAAGTTTTATTCATTAACCAAGCTTCATGTGTTCATTTAAAAAAATTAAACATGCAGAGAGAAATGGCAAGTGACTATTACAAGCAAAAAATAAAAAGGATAAAGCTGGAGATCTAAGTCTGTAGTCAGAAGAACAAAATACACTGTAAGAAGAAAGAAAAGTTTTCTTGCAACAAAACAGGTAGAAAAACAAAGAATCTCTTTTGGACTGACAGTATCCCCCGGGGAGGGGGGAGGGGTGGGTATTGTTGAGGATCTACTGAAAGGGCTGAAAAAGAAAGTAACGTAAATAAAAATGCAATGAGCTGAATTTAAGATACTTTAGTAGATCAGAAATCACATAGAAAAGTGATTTCTCTTTTTCTTGTGAGCAGATAAGCTGAAACAAAGACTCTGCTTTTCCTGTGCACAAGATGATGCACAGCTGTTGCACAGCTTCTGCACTGTACCCATGCAGTCAAGAGACAGAACATCAAATTCACCACAAAGCTGCTGCCCAAGAAAATCTCCTGGGTACATTCCTTCTCATTATTTTTTTCTGTTATTCCTGGGAAAATCAAACATGACAACTCTGAGATGGACAACAGTCCCATTTTACAGAGTTCTCACATCTCTCCATTTCTAGTTACTTGCTTTCCATGTTTTCCATGAAAATATCTGCTATTACACAAAAAAAAGTCAAAACTATATTTATCTGTCTTCTGATCCAAACTCAGTCTTTTCAACTGCATAGATAATTATAGCTGAAAGAGTGGTTTGAAGTATCTGAGAATGGGTTTTAGTCTTTTCTCTAAAGCTTCTGCTTCTAAATCAAGTAAAACATGAACTTCAGTTCCCTCAGATATTTTAGTTCACAGACTGCTACTGCAGCAATACCTTTTTCTTTTTTTTTAATTGAAAATATTCTTATGATCTGTTCTCGCACTTTTAAAGACATCTTGTTAGAATCAAAAGTAGCCCAAACACAGCTCGCCAGTTTAGCTTCTGCTGGATGATTTGTTGGTCTAAACTGGGCTCCAATTCTGGCTGAAGATTAAAGATTCGACAGCGTGCATGTCACTGCCAACTTCAACCATCTGTCGTTACTCTCAAGTATGTTTTAGTTGTGATATTTACCTACTTGTGGCTGTTTTGTAAATGGAACACAAAAAGATAGATACCTTAGCACTTAACCTTTCCAGAGACCTTAACTTCTGATTTAGCACCCAATTGTCACTCTTTGCTAAGACAGAGCTCCAAAGCCAAACACAAATAGATTATTTTCCCTGCAATAATTTAGCAGTTAGAGGACTAAAGTCTGAGGTTTCATTTTAAAGTAGCAGAAAAAAATATATATATCCAACTTTTTTTTAAAATAAGGTCTTATTAAGATAACAAGCATTTCCAGCATGTAGGAAATAAAAACTTACCTACCACCATTTGGAAGCACATCACTTTACATGTCCATAAAGAGATCATTATACAAATTGAGAGAAAAAATTCTTTGTAATTTACACCATAACAAGGGCAGCTTCATTGTGCTACTAGTAGATGTAGCAGTTGTGCTACTAATAAGTCCTAGCCTAATAGGACATTGACTAAAACTGAAAGTTATTAAACAGTTTGGGCAAAAAATAAAGCTAAATAGTTTAGCTACATAGTCCAGAAGGGGATTTGTTGTATTATTTCTCTTTAAACATCATCAGTGAATCAAGGTCTTTGTCTGAATGTACTAGAACTGGTGCTCTGATGTGCCTACTGTATGATGTGGTGTCTCAAAAGACACCATAGGTTTCAAATCCAGGTTTCTACAGATGAGGGTTTAGTACAGTCATGCTTCCTCTCATTTGATGAATCTTGGGAATAGAAAAAAAATCTGAACAAGAGTTCACTGTTAATGAACAGGAGAGTGCTGAGTGCTGTAGCATTGTGTCTGAGGCAAGCAAACTACAGTTGTCTAGCATTCAATAGCCCTTCAAATCAAACATTTGCATTAAAAAAAAAAAATAGCAGCAACAAAAATGTTGAAAGGAAGAAATCAACATCTTGTGTTTACCCTGGAGGGATGAGTATAGATTGGAGGGATAGTGGATGAATGGGGATAGCACAAAAATACTGAGCAAAATTCCCATAATTTAAATGCAAGTGAAAGAATAGTGATTGCTACTCAGAGCACCTGAAAATTTCTTCCTTGTTTCCCAAGAAAGGTGTCTGTTGTGCCCTTTAAATTGCCCTCTACAGGAATCGGTTATGGTAGAATGATCTGTTTGTGCATCTTTATTCTGGAAACAGACTTTATTATCACTCATAATCACTTTTTCTTTGTGATCTTTTTCATTGCCAATGACCCAAATTACAAGAATTTAAGAAAAAGGAAAAAAAAGCTTTCTTGGTCTCTGCCTACCCTGATTGCTAAACAGCTACCCCTCAAAACTCTCTCTCTCTTCCCCCCCCCCCCCCCCCCCCCCCCAAGTTTTAAGGCCTCTGGAAGAGGACTGTGCTTTTTTTGCTTTTCTTCTTCACTACCAGGTGGAAGGTGTTAGTCCATTAATCTCACTGACCTGTCTGATTTCTGTAGTCAAAGTGCTGACAAAACAGTTATTGTTTATTTTATGTCCATTATCTCCTATTCATACCTTGCTTATGATTTGTTAGTATATTTAGCTGCCAGGTTGAAACTAAAAAATATATCTCAATGTCAGTGGGAAATTTTCTGTGTAAACAGTAACATTAGTAAATAAATCAAAATCACTAGTGTTACTCTGTCTGGCAGAAAATCTAGCAGTTCCTTCTGTGTTGCAGGATGCACTCTCCCTTTCTTCCTGTTTTTCTCACATAAACATATGATAACAATGAAGATGAAGGCTTTAGTCTTCATTCATTGTCTGAAAGATATTAATTCACAGTGTACATAAGGATTACCAGGCATAGGCAAAATTTAGGACTACTATATTTGAAAACAAAGGTCAAGGTGTCAGTACACATAGGTGCATGGATTTGACTCTCAGGGGCCCATAAACCCTCATAGTACACCCAATTCCTTCAGCTCTCAAAGGTACCACCGATTAGAGCAGCACTCTCCCAAACAGTCTAAACAGCAGGAAATCCCTCTCAAACCATCGCAGACTTTCTGTTTCTTATGCTTTAAGATCAGAAAACACAAGAGCCAAGTACTAAAATTATTATTATTATTGTATAGCTTAAAACAGAAAAGGTGTATAGAAGAGTTAAGAATTACATCATCTCTCTAAAAACCCTGTTGTCATGTTGGAAATACCAGTTTATTGATAGGAATTGTTACTGAACCAACTACAAAATTGAAAAGATGGATTTTATGCAAGATTATATTTCTAGATTTGTTATTACCACAATTTTATGTTTCAATTCATTTTGCTTGTAATACTATTTCTATTTTTCCTAACCCTTGACAAACATAAAACACCACCTCTTCTCAGAAAGTATTATCTGTCTACTGAATAGTTGTCCCATAGTCAGCAAAAATGTGGGTCAGCTTTTCCCACATTTGGACCATACTAGACCATGCAATTCAGCAACTATAGCCAAAACCAGCTAACCATAAAAATTTAGACGTGACTGTTAATGGAGAAAAAAAAGAAGAAAAAAAAAAGTGAGAACATAATTATCAGGAGATGAATAAGAATATTTATGAATGTTAATTTTCCACCAATATAGCTAGATGGCACATGTATAAATAACCGAATAGTTTGAACCAACATACCAATTTCCACTGGGAGATGGTTGATTTGGTTTTTTGACAGCTCCAGAACTCTCAGATCTTGAAACAAAGCAATGTAGTCTGGAATGGTTTGAATCAATGTATTGCTTACATGCCATTCTTTCAGAAAGGTCTGGTCTTTCAGAGATTCTGGAAATTCCTGTAAATAAGATTATATAAACAGAAATCATCAAGACAGAATTTTGTTCTGTCATGTTTCTACATAGAGTGAAAAGAATTCCCATGGCCAAATCTCAACACTTTCCCTAAATTATCTTGATGTAGAACATCATTTTGCCAAATATTCATAGGAGTTATCTTTTGATGAGTATTGCAGATGTCTGTCACCACATAATCTTTTTTTTTTTAGCTGTTAATGCGATTATTTTGCTCTAAAACTGAAACCTATTTGAAACATTCAGCTGTTTGGTGCCTCCCATATTATTTCCCTTTTCCAGCTGGAGATTTTTTCTAAAACACATTTTACTGCTTTAATTCATACTTCACGATATGGTAAAATGCAACATGGGAACAAAATTGTGGGTGTATGGAGATTATTGATATAGGTTTTGCCACTAAAACAAAAAGTGTGTTCTTAATATCTGACGAGGATGCAAAATTTGTTTGCCAAAATGGCACATGGTCCAAGGAATAGAAACATTTCAGATAGAATAAATACATGTCATTTATTGAAAGTCTTATTTCAAATATGTAACTTAACTTCATAAGTCATTTCAACAGTTGGAGGATTTTTGCTCATTTGTTTCTTTTAATAAGAACAAAAATATTCAACTTTTAAATCAGTCAACCATTGCAATTAGTTCTTATTTTAGTCATAGAGAATTTATTTTCTTTAACATTTTTAGGATTGTTTTAAATACACAGCAAATAAATTTGCTTCTGGTTAATTTTCACACAATATTTTATCTGTTCAAAATTTCCAAAGTATAACAGCTAAATTGCCTGAAGGTTTTAGAGCCTTTAATTCTTAAAAAATTGCTTTAGTTAATTAGTATTGAGTTCAGATGTACACTTCTTTGAATTGTGTCACCAAATCCCTTTAACTGAATCAGATAAAAATCATTTCATAAAGCTGAAGGTCAGAACACTTAAAGTCAACTTACTAAACCAGCACATAATTTACCAGTCTGCCCTGGATTTTATATCATTTTATGTTAGTAACATCTGGAATAAATAATTGTGAAGAGGAGCTAACTTTGCTCCATAAAAAGAGGTGCACTAATTTAAGCCTTTAATTTTTTTACACCTTCCAATATATTTTTCTGTGCACAAAAAATTCTACACAGTAGAAATTGCTGTTTGGTATTTTTTCCTCCTAAGTTTCATAGATGCCCCAAGACATTAACTAGAGTGATGCACTTAAATTGTGGGGTTTTGTTGGTTTGTTTGGTTTTGTTTTGTTTAATTCTGAACTAAGAGCAGTGTTGCTTAACTCTTAGATAAATTAAAACTTCTAATTAATTAAAGATATCCTGGACTGATGATCACTTTTTTTTTCTTTATTTGGTTGTTGCTGTCTCAAATTTCAGTTCTTTTCAAATATACATATGCAGACACTTAGCCTATATATGTAGTTCTGCCTTTCTACCTGCCTTTCCATGTCTGATATGGATCATTTCATTTCTTGCTTCATTTTCTAACTATGTGTATACTGCATTGTGATCCATCTTTTATATTTGTCAGTTTATGGCAGTTGAAAAATAAAATAGCTTAAATGCCTTAGGACAAGTAAGGAGAAATCTCTCCATCTTTCTGGTATGGGTCTCCACTACCGCACCTTCAATACTGCACATTTTTCTACAACAAAATAAAAGAATAAATGCCACTGCAAATTCAGTTAGTATTGCTTTTCTCAGCTTTACAGAACTGAAAATGTATGACATAGGGAATAATAACATTTAACTGGAGTATTAGAGATACTACTGTAAGAAAGAACTCTAATTCACTAAGAAAGGAGATGCATAACATTAACACAGGAGGAAAAAAATGTCTGGGAACCAGATATTATTTGCCACTTTATTTCTGCTGTTGTGCCACAGCCTAGGTCTGTCTCGGTCTATTCCAGTGACCTGCTGCTTTTTGATACCTTGTTATCAAAACAGACTATCTTCCAACTCCTGACTGTCAAATGCAGCTGGGAGCAAAGGATAACACTTGCCCCTATGAAGCCAACAAACCCACAGTTCTCCCAGACCAAAGGGGGTACCCCACAAACTTCTTTTTATATGTAAAAGACAATGGAGAACAAAAATCACTCTCAGATAAAGATAAAGCTGCCCAGCTCCTTCAGAAAAAATAGACAAAATATTTAAGTTTGTCTATGATTAATGAGAAAAAGGTTTTAAAAAAATCTTTAGTAACTGTTGTTTAAATAGTGCCAAGATTCTTGTTCAATAACTGACATAAATTCAGGCATAAAGTTAAAAGAATGGAACCAGGTTCCATTCTTCTACCAATTGTCCACACTCATTTTCTCTTTGGATTTTTTCTTTATATCTTATAATCATATTTACAATTTCCAAATCTGAGTTTACAAAACCTTTGCTATAATGTGCTTTTCTTTAACATTCTCCACCTTACCATACATTTCTTTGTGTTGCTGGTGTGATATTTTACTTCATTTACAAACTAGATAGGGATGGGAAGAGAAATTTGCACAAGTTTTATATTTGCTTTACTCTCCGATCCCCTTGTGTTCTTTAGTAATCTTCTGCTGCCATGCTAAAGCTGGCAGCCTGCTGATAAATTACTCCATGAAGATTGACACTTGGAGGATAGCCAGTCTTTTGCCTTTAACAGCAAAACAATAACAAACTCCTTTGACTGGAGGATGGGAGGAGGTGGAGTATGAAAAGGAAATAAATAGCAAACCTACAACCAGTGCTGATTTTACTGCTTCTAATTAGAAGAGAATTTACCTGGCAGACGTGAGCCTGAATTAAAACTGTGACCAAAATATTCAGCTCTGAAAAGTTTAAATTCTGCTTCTATTCCTAGCCCTGTAATTTTATCTGTCACTGACCAAAACAAAACATTGGGTCCAAATTTCTCTCATCTTTGAGAATCATTGGATCTAGCTCCAAAACTGGGTTAGGCAGTTTTTAGGTTTTGGGGAGAAAATAATAATAATAATAATAATAAAAATCTCTAGAAGTGAAATAAGCCTGAGAGATTTTCTCTGTTCATTCAATGCAGTGATTCTATTCAATTTGTTGTGGCAAACAAATACCTCACTGTCACTAACTGCTGGAAATAAATGGAAATTCTCTGTTCTCAGCGAAAAGACAGAGCATGTCAGATGGTAAAAATAGAAAACAAATACAAATCTAGTAATTAATTTGCTAACATTTTGTGTGAAGAAATGATATGAAGAAGATCGTGATTTACTAGTAAAGAATTTTTCCATCACTCATTCATTCATTTGTTGTGCACATTTGATACTTAAGTTGTTTAAATCTGTTGGATCCAGATTCTCTGCTGAGGAAAATCATCACAGCCAAGTAGAGCCCTGTTCTGCATTTGAGTGAACATCATCACTACTCATTTGCAAATCACCACTAATATTGCAAATTCACAAAAGTTGTTTTTCCTGAACTTTTTCTGAAAATCATTTAAAATCGCTGATCCACTAGAGAATAAACATTCATTAGTTAGCAGCAGAAAGCAGATGCTCAGAAAGGAAAAAAGAGTTAAAGTAAATTCATTGAAAAATTCATATGAATATTCATAGTGTTATTTTCTACAGTTTTCATTCAGCTCTAATAGCCGTGCTGTTTCTCTGAAGAAATAATTTAATTCAGTAGATACAAGCTTACATGTACAAAGGATCTCAATTAAGTGTTTCATCAATTCTTCATCATTCTCTCCTAGGCAAGTAATTTGAATGCACAATTCAAGAGTCCAAAGTCCCTGAAGAGCTCTCTTTTACAGGGAGTTTGCTTGGATAACTCAGAGAAATAACAAATAGTTTCTGAAACATACCTTTGGAACTTCAACTTACTTGTGGCTCAGTATACTCTTCTCATGACGACAAGTCCCATGTCTTTTGTAAACACAAGAGGATTTAAGAGACTCGCTGTTGGGGGCAATACAAATGGGTTCTGCACATTTTTTAAAAAGAAAAAACTCTGACTTCTTTCACAGTGTCAGATTATGAGACTAGCCTGTTTGTTGCTGTAAGATCTTTTCTCTCCTTTATTTTTTGTTGTTGTTTATTTCAACAGCTAAGTATAAATATTAATTAATACTGTTCCCAGCTTGCAGAAATGCACCACACAGGGATGTAGACATTTGAGTCATAAATAGTTGGTTGGTATATAAAAGAGGAGACAAGGACCACTGTATCTTATGAATGTTGTCACACAACCTCTTCGTTGTGGAGTTCTGACAGACAAAGGTAAATCTATCTCACTGCTGCAATTATCAACCAAAATCCATAGCCAGAAGTTACCCATTCTAGAAAGGCATAACCAAAACAATGCCCAAGTTACTTTCAGATTCAGAGAGTCTCAGTGAGTACAATTTCTTCAGCTGTAATGGCTTGATATTGATACTGCTTACAGCATTGTTGTTCAGAAGATTTCCATTAAGACATTGCAACCAAACTCATAAACCCATAGTGACTTGAGACAACTGCAGGCTCAAATTATATGTCTCAAAAATTAACTTAAAAGTGAAGCATAACTAAAAAGAATTAATGTTCCACAAGGAATTATGGATCTGCATTTCCCTAGAATTCAAGTCCTAGTCTCTCTAGCTTGTATTCAGTGCCTATTTATTTAACCTAATATTCATTCTATGAGTTTTATCTTTCTCAGAGATGTTAAAATAATTACTTTATAACTAAAAGGAATAGTGAGTTTCCACTTAATTAAAATACATTAGCATTTCAATAACATTTGAAAAGTAGAAAATAGGTGGCATGGAGGTCCTTAAGGAAGGAATTCCTATTAGGAATTCAAAATGTGTGACCTACTTTGATTTCCTCTATTACTAAGGTTCTGCAAAGGAGACCCAAGATGATTTTCAAAAGAGCACTCTCCAGATGATTTTCAAAATACTTGCACAAGCTATTCCAGTATACAGTTGAACATTTTATAAGACCCATTTTTAAGCTTGCACTCAACAGTGCAGAGTCAGTGAGCCAGATTCCCTGCTATGCTCTACGGATCTGAAGCATGAGACAATAGCCTCTTTGTAACATGTCTACATTTTTACCGTCTAGACGACGTGTACTGATGAGTACCTGGTATAAGCTATAATTCTAATTGGCTGCAACATTTCAAATAGCTCAATTAGTTGATTTGTGTGCTCAGCTCATTTGTTGAAGTTTCTAATGGCAGACCCTACATGGAGACCTCTGGGAAGGATATGGTAAAGCTACTTACTTTCTTCTCGCAAAATCCCTGTGCTGGGGATTACTCCTCTGTGAGACTTAACTTCACAGCATTCAGAAAGAAAACTGGTAAAGCCTAGAAGCAAGCCCAGTTCTCAAAATTAAACCTGTAAGTCATACCAACAACCTACCCAGATTTATCTGTCTAATGTCTAGAGGATATATTACTGCTTCATTGATGAGAGGAGAGGAGAAATGTAATAGAAATACTTATCAGCTAAAAGCGAGAGAGAGAGAGGCAATTCAGCAGCTAGTTCCCAAAGGGGCACTTAGTGGGGCTGTGCTGTTCACTGCTGCCAAATGTAAGAGACCAGCCAATATGAACACAAGCTAGTTAAGTCCCTGCAACACTATACGAGCAAGCCCGGTTTTGACATCTAGTGTCTGAGTGCTTAATCTCCCAGACTTTCAACTCATAGATGTATTTATGTGCAAAATCAATAACAAAAACTGAAATACAATTGACACCACAGCTCCTGGCTACACAAAAAACAGGATTTTGGGATGAAACTGTGCCATGTCCATGGATATTTCTACACGCAAATTGTCAGCCAGTACAGCTTTGGTTGTATATTTTGGAAATGCATTTTCTTTAAGTGCAATTTCTTCTGAAGGACTCATAGAGGAAAAGAGTGTCATGTCTGATTCTTTATTTGTTTTGGAAGTAACAGCTGACACTTAAAAGAAAAAAAAAAAATATAGAGAAATGATATTATCTGAATAACCAACGTACATATTTGAGAAAATTACATTAAGGGGAAATATATTTCCTTCAGAACTTTGTGGATTTTCATATTTTTAAAATAATTTTCACCTGTTAGAGACTGCCAGTGCTCTTTGATTTTGAAAGACCAATGGTCTTCTATAAACAAAACAGTTTTGATTTTATCTTTGTCTGCAGACATCTGAATTATGTCAAAATATCTTGCTGAGAAAGCAAGATATTTTTAGCCAGGCTGGATCTGGACAACAATACACAATGGTTGTGTGATAAGGCCACATATGATATGAAGACAGAATGAAAGTTCATGATGGTTAAGATTGTACTGCTCAAGATGGCACGATGTATGTAACCATACACCAATATCCCTGAAATGTGATCTTTCAACATGTTATATTGAAATGAAATACCCTGAAAAACACAGTAAACTATATATGTTTCATTTTGCTTCTTAATGTAAAGTCATGTTTATGATAGCAAAACAAAATATTAACCGATTGGCAAAAGAGAAGAAAAAGTTTTAGTTATGCAGTTCTCTGCTTCGTGATGCAAAGTAAGTATCTGCAGGTGGTACAATATCAGTGTCCAAGGAGTGTCCTCTTTTGTTTTCCCCTTCAAATACACTTAAAAAGTTTAAAATACAAGACAGTGTGCATTATGAAACTACACAGCTTTAACATCATTGTCAATATCCAAGCTCCTTGAAAGCTAAGACATAGTGTCACTCCAGCAACCAATCCCACCAGATAAATAATTGGCATTATGTTCTCCTTTCTAGAGCTAGATGGGAACTATAAATTTTTTATTTTACAGAAATTTTGCTTACATTTTGTTTATTCAGAAAAGAATTAAAGTAAGAAAAGAACTAAAGCTGAAAACGGAAAGACTTTCATATTGAAGTTCAAGTCTGGGGTAAAGTTATGTTTCAGGTCAACCAAAATAATTGTTTACTAGATAAGATTTATTCACCTTATAGATTGGCTTTTTCATTTGCACTTTTCTTAATGAAAATTTCAAAAATCCATTTCAAAATGATAAACTACACAAAAATAAAAATCTAATTCTAATATTCTAATAAAAAAGCCTGTCTCCGTAATAAAGCAATGTGCATTTTAAGTACATTTCAGGCAAATCATTAACAACTCTAGGAAACTCCAGGCAAACTGTAGTCCCCCTTTTGCTGAATTTCAAACTAGCATTAACTCAGAGCTCATTTTTAAGCTTGTATTTCACTTAATATATAACCAGAAGCACAAAGTTCTTTTTTCAGCAAGACCATTGTGTATTGATGTTAATATTAGTTTAGATTTGAACAGAGCTTGGGAAAGAAAAAAAAAACTGTGTATATAAGTAGGGCCTTTAAAGTATTTAGCATATTTGAAAACTAAACCACTAGTTTAAAGTAAGACAGGAAATGCTTTTGTCACTTCTAACATAGGGAAAAAGCATCATTATCATATGTTTGGCAATGAAAAAAAATGTTTTGCAGCATTAGAAGATACAGTGCAAAGCTACCCAATCTCTTTAACAATAAAAACATATTTTCTATATTTACCATCCACTGTTGCCCAGAAAGCTGAAAAATAAACTTGTTTCTGTCCTTATTTGCTTCATCTGACAGTGCACACTTTTTCTGGAGCTGAGGGGTCTTTCCATATGTGTCCAAGATCTTCTCATCAGTGTCTACAAAGCCATTCTTAAGGTATTTTGATTGGGGAATGCCTTTCTTCCGACACTCCAGTATGAAGTTCCATTCCTGCTTTATCCTGAAATAGTGACGAAAAGCGTTTATGTGAATAAGCTGAAATCACAGAGCACAGAAGTCTTAAAGCTCAACCTTTGTTTGCACTAATAATTAACAAAATATAAACATGCACCTAATGTATTGGTGATTTAGAAAAACAAATGCATTCCTGGAGTCATGCTTAGATTTTTGAGACTGACATATGGATTTCAGATGAGCAGGATTTCATATAGTTTCTGCAATACAGTGACACTCAGGGAATAACAGAAAAACAGAGACTGAGCCTAAAGTCACAGAAAGCAGCATGAATGATGCCCTTTATTTCACAGGAAATGAGATAGGATAGAAAATACTTTCTCACAGAACAAGGAACATTGTACGTATATACAAAAAAAAAAAAAAAAAAAGACCTGGTGATATATATGCAAAATTTTTCAGTTAGAAAAAAGAAGTCATTTTAACAAGTAAAGTGTTAGATATATTCCCTTTTTCCTGCCCTTTCTTGTTCAAGTATAATGATCTATTTCCATTTTTAAACATTATCTTCCAACACCATCTTCAAAGGTGAAAGTAAAGGTCAAAGTTATCACATGCAAACTAATTTCAGTTTAAATTTCCATATAACTTTAGGCTCACCTCCAGGGCAAAGTATTACCTATATAACTTCAGGTGCAAATTCAATTTGATATAATTAAGCAGTGCTAAAAGCACATGCTTTAATTTAAGAGAGATTTATTTCAGCTTAGTCAATTAAGGAACAGGTTGATTAACGGAAGCAAGGCTTCCTTATACCAAAATAAGACTCTGCACAGTCTTGTTTCATAAATCTGTTCTCATATTTGGAATGATAGATTTTTTTGTTGTACGTAAGTTTCAATTATGTGATCCCCACCCTCTGGCAAAAATTTTAACCTAAAGACATGGAGAAAACTGACAGGTGCAGAAGGGAACAATGCTGAGGATAACATGCCCTCTAGGGAAACAAACCCATGAATGGCATATCCTAAAAGGAGAAGCAGAAGCAAGTTTGTAAAGTTTAAGCAGGAATTAATAACAATTGTAAACATATTCCTAGCTAAGCATTGGATTTGCTCTAAAATTATAAATTTTAAAATAATGCCACATTAATGAGCAAGAATATGTGGTTTTAAATCATGTACAATAAATCAGTTACAAACATAAATACAAGAAACATCTTCAAAACATGGTGCATGTAAGCAATTTTCAGACACTCATAGAAAGATAGATAAAAAATGAAGAGCAGAGTATATGTATGGGAATAGGATACTGTACATTAAAAATCATATTTAACTCATTGCTATAAAAATGAATATACAGGGATCAGAAATGCATGTTTAAACAGAAAGGGTGTTACTCAGGCACTAGTGAAGTACCTAGCACGAATGGGTGTTTTTACTGAAACATTAGGGAATATTGGAGAAACCTGAAAGCAGAGAGCACAGCAACAGTAGGACACTTCAGCTACCATAAACACATACCACACTAACACAATGTGGACAATATACAGTTTTGCAAATCACACATGACTTTATCACAGCAGCTTGTCTGAGAGACCATAAGAAGACTAGATTTAGTTTAAAGCAACATCATACCATATACAGGTCATCAGAGAACTACAGAAGACCCCTGTTATAATAATCACCACAATGTATTCCCATGGGAGAGAGAGAGGAAGGGAGGGAGGAAGGGAGGGAAGGGGAGAGCAGAGGGGAGAGGGAGGGAGAAGGGAGAGGGAGGGGGAGGGGAGCGGAGAGGAAAAAGCGCAGCTGACTGGGTAAAGTGCTGGCAGATTGCATGAAGACAGCACAATTTCAAGAGTAAGTACATTCTAATGAAGGGATCACGTCCTCCTCTCACTTCCAAAAATGGGGAAAAAAAAGAAAAAAAAAAAAAGAAATAACATTTATGTTCACATGAAGGAATGAGAAGGCAGTATAACTCTGACAAGTTACAAGTAAAACCATAAAAAGGTAAATGAAGTGACTTACTGCAGGTATACAGATGAATGGGAAAAGGATTTTTAGCACATCAGAAGCAAGAAGCCTCTCATAAAGATGCTGGGAACAATAACTTATCAAGGTATGAAAAGAGCAGTAAAGAAATACTTAAAGAAGTTATTAAGAGAGCAGGAGTTATTAAGGAAGCTGCAGAAAAGTTAAACTTACCCTTTGCTTCAGTGTTCTTTGGAGAGATTAGTATGCTCTTTAGAAGTAAACATTTTGAGAACTTACTGACATTTAAAGTGCCAATAGAGGAGGCTTGAGAATAAAAGAAAAAAATATCTGAAGTAAATCTCCCAGCTTCTGTCAGTGCCTAATTGTGAACTGCTTTATATCACAGCAAGCTGTGATATGTAAATGAGTAAGGAAGAACAAAAAAAAAAAAAAAAGGGGGCAATCAGAAATGTGTTTACCACCACATTTCAGTCTAGGGAGTCCCTAGAGGAGTACTGAAGAAGTCACCATAGTCAAGGAAGAGTCCTCAACCAAACCACAGCATCTCAAAATCTTTTCCTAAGATACTTGAAATAGCAAAGACAAGAAAATGGGTTAGAGGAGACACATCTGCCTAGCCCTTTTTGTGGTCCTCCAAGACACTGCCTCTGTTACCTCTAGTTACAGAGGGACAGACTCCCAAGTATCCAGTTGCACTAGACAGCAGTACCATAGGGTATTCCCTCCAGCTGCAGCCTGGAAGCACTCAGATGACATCTGAGCTTTCAGATGCTTTTACACATTAACAAATTCAATTTTTAGTGTTTATCTTGCCTGTTTCAATCTGTCCTTTGAACCTCAGAGACCACTGGTGCAGTAGGGGGCAGAAAATGCAATAGCAAGAGAAAACAGGAAAAGCTAGAAAACAACATTTTCATATACTATATGAAAAATAAACAGGCCCAAAACACCTACTCACTGTTTTCCAAAACTTGTCTACCAGTGAGCATAGCTAATTAACTATAAAAGCTCTCATTATTGTGCAAGGTGCGTGGGAAGTGAAGTGGGAAGTAAAAAAGAAAATAGTGAATTGAATCCCTGAGGAAGAGAACAAACAAACAAACAAACAAAAATGATCTGAACCATTACAGGGGAGAAATTGAACTGAAAACTCTGGCACTCTTTTTTTCTAAAATATTCTAAATAATCCTAGCTTTTCATACCACTGGTCTTTCTCACATTCCCACCAGTCCCCCACATACAGCTTTTCTGTGCCTCTGCAAAGCTTAATTCTGCAGTACTGCCCTCTCATTTCCATGGAATTCCTTCATTTTCTATCAAGGAATTAAACATTTTATTTCAGTGTATAATTCAATACACTGAAAAAGCTTAATCCCATGATGCTTTTTTTAATATTTATTGATCTTCACTCATGCAAGAAATGACTGACATGTTCCTCAAGGTATAAATTCTAAGAATGTTAGAAAACTTAACAAACAGAAAGAAGAGGTCAAAAAGCCTAACTCTAGAGAAAAAAAAAGTAAGGCACTGAGCTGCTGTACAACAGCTCAGTGCTGGCTGTGTCAAGTAGACATCAGGAATACAAGAGCAGAGGGCTTAGATCTGAGATTTTACTCTCTTACAGCAGAGAATATAGAAAAAGGGAAAAAGGCAACTGCATTAAAGATGAAAGAATAAACTGTCCTCTGACACTTTATTGATAACACATACAAAACATAAAATTCAGGAGGCCATTATCAAAGCAGTTAATCGAATCAGCTAATCAAATCAGTTGGTGAAATATTGACTTCAGAAGAAAGTCATTAAGAATCAAAACTGGTGAGGAATTCAACATGGATATCCCAGACTGAGGTGGAAATCCTATGTCAAATTTCTTTGTCACGTACCATTCTTACATCAAGTTATGTCAATGTGCAATTTTAAGCTTTTAAAGAATGTTTTCTCATGGTTACCAGGCTAAGTACTATGTACAAGCACATTTTGAGCAGATGGAAAGTGAATTAATAACGGAGCAACTAACATGCATAATTTTGTACAGTACGTATTAGAATGAAAACATGATATACACCAAGGGCAGAGGGTCTAATTATTTACAATCCCTGCTCGGACCCTTGGGGTATATACTAACCAAATGAATCAATCAGGCCTTTTTGGCCCGGAGGTGTAACTTCTGTCAAGCCAATATGTATAATTTAGCAGAGATTACAGAGCCGTAAATTGCATATCATATTGTATCATAGAATAGCTCAGGTTGGAAGAGACCTTAAAGATCATCTAGTCCCAACCCCCCCTGCCATGGGCAGGGATGCCACCCACTAGACCAAGTTGTACAGGGTTTCATCCAACAAGTTCTTGAACACCTCCAAGGATGGGGCATACACAGCCTCTCTGGGCAACCTGTTCCAGAGCCTCACCACCCTCTCTGCATGCTACAGCTGAAGTCATACCAAAGGATAAAGAATCATAGAATCATAAAATCATTAAGGTTGGAAAAAAACTCCAAGATCATCTGCACCAACTGTCACCCTACGACCAATATTTCCCGCTAAACCATATCCCTAATTACCACATCCAACCCTTCCTTAAACACCCCCAGGTACTGTGACTCCACCACCTCCCTGGGCAACCCGTTTCAATGCCTGACTACTCTGTCTGAGAAGAAATGTCTCCTAATTTCCAACCTGAACCTCCCCTGGAGCAATTTGAGGCCATTCCCTCTAGTCCTTTCTTTAGTTATCTGTGAGAAGAGGCTGACCCCCAGCTCCTCACACTTTCCTTTCAAGTAGTTGTAGAGAGCAATAAGGTCTCTCTCCCCTGAGCCTCCTCTTCTCCAGACTAAACAACCCCAGGTCCCTCAGCTGTTCCTCACAGGACTTGTGTTCCATATGATTCAATCACATCGTTATCAATCAGCACTGTCTAGTAGTCAAAGCATAGAGCTAATGATACTCCTTAAAGGATCTTTGTGAAAATAAAGACTATTTTAAGTCTTTCTTTCCTCATGCTTCTCAGATAAAGTAAGATTACCACTGTGTTTTTGATATCTGAAGGTTATTGTGTGAGTCTTGAGGAAAGACAGAAAATACATCTAAAAAAGTGTGGCAAACAGAATATATCCACACATACAAAATCAGCCTTTAAATATTCTAATATTTTTCTAGAGAAATTAAATTTCTGGTTTTGGTACTTTAAGGGCTCCTGACAGTCCAAAATCATATTTCCATATATGACAAACAAATGAGTTAGCTACACAATCACAGCTCTCCTGAAGTTTACATTCTTTTATTAATAGTCTGTAAGAAATATTTTCATCTTCCTACAGAGCTTGATTGTACACTTGTAGTCAGATTAAAGAAACAACTATTTTCATTATTCAGAGAGTGGATGTTCGTCAGGTCAAGCCTAATTTAGGTGGGAATACAAACACAAAAAAATATTTTTTCTAGACTTAGGAACCAGATGAGATCTAAGGATCCAACTCAGCTAATTACTCCCATATTTCAACATTAATCATCAAAATAGTTCAACTAATTTTAATCAGGCTGATTACAAGCTATTTACATGTGTCTAAAAGGTATATGTTACATACTTTTATATTTATAACACAAAAGCACATCTGTAGGACTTCACTATAGCATACTGTAGATAGTACAGAAGAGTTATTTCTGGAAAGCCATTAAAGTCTTACTACAGCTTAACCACTGATTTTCAGTAAGCTTTCAAGACAATGCACTGTAGATATTAAGCAGAATCAGCAGGGAAATGGAATATTTAAGTATTTCCATTTTGGTGAAGTTTTCTTCAGCAAATTCTTTCCCAGATGTTACCTCACTACACCTAGAGCAAAGAAATTTTACAGCACATAATTGAGATTTCTTATGATAGAAATTTCCTTTTGAGGATATGGGAGTTCCTTGCTTGCCATTTTAGATTCTCCATCAAAATCACAAACCTAATTAACCTGACTGCAAAGAATTACTGTTGAACAAATTTGATGATTGCACCCTTCAAAGGAGTGACCAGCTTGGAAAACAAAAAGCTTACATTAGTATGGATTTGAGTCATCCCAGTAACTGGAGAGTAATTGGATTTATTTGGATGGTTCTTCCTTCTGGAATTGCCTGCTGCTCAATATCTGTATAGGAGATCTTGATGAAAAAGCTAAGCATCTTAAGTGAAGAAATGAAGTTTCACTAGAAGACAGTATTTCCTCTAAATCAGGATGAAAGCTGTCACCAGAACACTACATGGTGACACTGGTTTAGTACTCCTGAGTGATGTTTACATCAGAATTACTAGCCATGCAGTATTAGTAGACAATCCTATGGAATTTGTATAAGAGCAGCACAGTTAAACTGGAGCTCAGCCCAGACTAATATTACTGACAGATGAGTAACATTTCCCTCAGTTTCAAGTGGACTAATTTAATTTCAGTCCTTCTGTCAGGCTCTTCAGTAGGTTGTCAAGTATCACGGCTGAGCAGCAACTTTTATCTTTCAACCCACTTGCGTGCACTATATTAAATGTGATGTATACAAGTGTATAAGAGCAAAGGCAAATAATAAAAGTGGTTATTAGTGTTCCAGAACTGCTCCCAGATTGTTACTCATAATTTGTGTTTGGGACTAAGCAATCCCAGATTGAGTTTTAGTCTTGTTTAGAAAAATTTCTGAATTGAGTATTGAGAAGGAGAATAAAAATAAACATCACAAATAAAATCTTAGGTCAGGCACAAATAGAGTTAAAACACCAAAATCTGGCAGAGTGACACCTATTTTGTTAAACAAAAGTATAAACCATCAGGAAAAAAAGTCACTATCTGCTTGCAAAGTGAAAGTTTGCTTTTGACTTCTTACATTCAAGTACATAGCTCAAAAAAAAGTAATATAAGCATTTCTGGCTAGTCAGAGCTTGAGAAGAAATTTTTAGAGGAGAGACACAGTGAACTATTATCATTTCTTTATATATTATTGATGAATGGAGGAATCTATGCCATTTCACAATGAAGATTTAAATAGATAATCTGGGCAAAGAGCTCTATCATATCCACGCTTGAATGCTTAATTCCTCAGCCTTCAATTTTTAACTTACCTCCTTTTCATACAGAAGACAAACATGTTGCAATCCTTCCAAAAATATCATAGAATCATAGAATCATTTAGGTTGGAAAAGACCACCTAGTCCAAACTTTAACCTAACACTGCCAAGTCCACCATTAAACCATGTCAGTAAATTCTGCATCCACACATTATTTGAAGACCTCCCGGGATGGTTACTCAACTACTTCCCTATGCAGCATATTCCAATGTCTCATAACCCTTTCAGTGAATAAATTTTCCCTAATATCCAACCTAAACCACCCCTGGCACAATTTAAGGCAATTTCCTCTTGTCTTATCACTTAGTGCTTAGGAGAAGAGACCAATACCCACTTCACTATAATCTCCTTTAAGGTAATTGTGTGATAAGGTTTCCCCTGAGCCTCCTTTTTTCTAGGCTAAACAACCCCAGCTCCCTCAGCTGCTCCTCATAAGACTTGTTCTCTAGACCCTTCACCAGCTTTGTTGCCCTTCTTTGGACACACTCCAGCACCTCAATCTCCTTCTTGCAGTGAGGGGCCCAAAACTGAACATAGTATTCAAAGTGCAGCCTCACAACAACTGAGTACATAGGGATAATCCCTTCCCTAGTCCTGTTGGCCACACTACTTCTGATACAAGCCAGGATGCTCTTGGCCTTCTTGGCCATCTGAGCCACACTGCTGGCTTATATTCAGCAAGCTATTGACCGATATCCGCAGGCACCTTTCCACTGGGCAGCTTTCCAGAGACTCTTTCCCAAACCTGTAGTGTTGGATGGGGTTGTTGTGCACGAAGTGCAGTACCTGGCACTTAACCTTGTTGAACCTAATACAATTGGCCTCAGACCATCAATTCAGCCTATCCAGATCCCTCTGTAGAGCCCTCCTACCCTCAAACAGATCAACACTTGCAACTAACTTGGTGTTGTCTGAAAATTTATTGAAAGTGCACTCGATCCCCTTCTACAGATCATTGACAGAAATATTGAAGAGAACTGGCCCCAGTACTGAGCACTGAGGGACACCACTAGGGACTGGCCTCCAGCTGGATTTAACTCCACTCACCATGACTCTGTGGGCCTGGCCACCCAGCCAGGTTTTAACCCAATGAAGCGTACATCCATCCAAGCTATGAGCAGCCAATTTCTCCAGGAGAATGCTGGAGGAAACAGTGTCAAAAGCCTTACTGAAGTCTAGGTAGACCACATCCACAGAATTTTCATCATCCACTGAATGTGTCACCTTGTCATAGAAGGAGATCATGTTTGTCAAGCAGGACCTGCCTTTCATAAACACATGCTGACTGGCCTTGACCATCTGGTTGCCCTGTAGATGCTGTGTGATGGCATTCAAAATAATCTGCTCCACGAGCTTCCCCAGCACCGAGATCAATCTGACAGGCCTGTAGCTTCCTGGATCCCGCTTCCAGCCCTTCTTGTAGATTGGCATCACATTTGCTAGCTGTCAGTCAACTGGGACCTCCCCTGATGCCAACACACGCAGCATGGGAAACAAGCAGAAGTTGGAAACCATGGTGCAATTTGACAAATATGACCTGATCGCTGTCATGGAAATGTGGTGGGATAGATCACATAACTGGAACACCGGAATAGAGGGCTATAAGCTCTTCAGAAGAGATAGATAGGGAAGGAGGGGAGGCGGTGTTGCCCTCTCTGTTATGGAAAGGATTGATTGCCAAGAGATGCTTGTGGGTGAAAGTTAAGGACCACACCAATAAAGGACGGCTTGTGGTTGGAGTCAACTATAGGCCACCTGATCAAGGGGAGGCTGTGGCTGAGGCATTCTTTCTTCAACTACAAGAAGAATCATGCTTGCGTGCTCTCATCATGATGGAGGACTTCTACCACCCAGATGTCTACTGGGAAAACTACACAGCAAAATGTAAGCAATCCAAGAGATTCCTGGAGTGCAATGAGGATAAGTTCCTGATCCAGGTATTAGGCAAACCAACCAGAGGAGAAGTATTACTGGACCTGGTGCTCACCAGTGTGGATGAGCTCATTAAAGAGGTCAAGAATGTAGGCAGTCTGGGCTGCAGTGACCATGCCCTGGTTGAGTTTGTGATCTTGAGGAATATTGGCCTGACAAAGAGCACAGTCAGGACCCTGAACTTCCTAAAAGTGAACTTCAAGCTTTTTAAAGACCTAGTGAGTGAGATCCCCTGGAACACTGTCCTTAGGCACAAAGGAGCTGAACAGAGCTGGCTACTCCTTAAGGGTGTTTTTCTCAGGGCACAGGAACTCGATGTACCCCTGTGTAGGAAAGCAAGCATGGAGCACAGAAAACTGGGATGGTCGTGCAAGTTCTGCTGGTCAAACTGAGGTGCAAGAAGGATACACACAGGCAGTGGAAGCAGGGATATGTGGCCTGGGACACATGAGCCAGAGATGCTGTCTGCATGTGCAGGGATGGGATCAGGAAAGCCAAGGCAGAGGTGGTACTGAGCTTGGTAAGGGGTGCAAAGAATAACAGGAAGGGATTCTGTAGGTACATTGCTCAGAAAAGAAAGGCCAAAGAGATTGTTCCCCCGATGGATGACATGAGAGAACTCGTAACAACAGACATAGAGGAGGCTGAGGTACTCAACAACTTCTTTGCCTCAGTCTTCACTGCCAGTCTCAGGTTTCCCACGTCTCTCGTTTCCCTGAAACCACAGATGAGGACTGGGGGAGCAAAGTCCCTCCCACTGTAAGTGAAGAGCAGGTTCAAGACCACCTGATGAAACCAAATAGGTACAAGTCTATGGGGCCTGATGACATGCATCCCAGGGTCCTGAAGGAATTGGCTGATGTAGTCGACAAGCCTCTCTCCATCATGTTTGAAAAGTCCTGGCAGTCAGGTGAAATCCCTGGTGACTGGAAAAAGGGAAACGTCACTCCCATTTTTAGAAGGGTAGAAAGGAGGACCCAGTGAACTACAGACCAGTGAGCCTCACCTCTGTGCCTGTCAAGATCATGGAACAGATCCTCCTGGAAGCAATGTCAAGGTACAGGTAAGACAAAGAGGTGATCTGAGACAGATAGCATGGCTTCACCAAGGGCAAATCATGCCTGACCAATATAGTGGCCTTCTGTGATGGAGTGACTGCATCAGTTGACAAAGGACAACCAACGATGTCATCTACCTGGACATTTGTAAGGCCTATGACATGGTCCCACATGACATCCTAATGTTTAAATTGGAAAGATATGGATTTGATGGGTGTACCATTCAGTGCATAAAGGATTGGCTTGAAGGTCGCGCTCAGGGAGTGGTGGTCAATAGCTCTATATCCATGTGGAGGCTGGTGACAAGTGGTGTCCCTCAGAGGTCTGTCCTGGGACCAGTACTGTATAATATTTTTATCAGCAACATAGACAGTGGGATTGAGTGCACCCTCAGCAAGTGTGCAGATGACACTAGGCTGAGTGGTACAGTTGATACCAAAGAAGGAAGAGATGCCGTTCAAAGGGACTTGGACAGGCCAGAGAAGTGGGCCTACATTAACCTAATGAGGTTCAACAAGTCTAACTAAGTGCAAAGTGCTGCCCCTGGGTCAGGGCAATCCCAGACAGGAGTACAGACTGGGAGAAAAATTTATTGAGAGTAGCCCTGCAGAGAAAGACTTGGGAGTTCTGGTGGATGAAAGGCTTGACATGAGCCAGCAGCGTGTGCTTGCCTGGGCTGCATCAACAGAGGAGTGGCCAGCAGGTTAAGGTAGGTGATTGACCTCCTCTACTCTGCCCTTGTAAGGCCCCACCTGGAGAAGTGCATCCAGGTTCTTGGATCCCCAGCACAAGAAGGATGTTGATCTGTAGAATGGTTCCAGAGGAGGGCCACAAAGTTAATCAGAGGAGAGGGCTGGAGCACCTCCCCTGTGTAGAAATTTTGAGAGAGCTGGGGATGTTCAGCCTGGAGAAGGCTCTGGTGTGACCTTATTGCAGCTTTACGATACTTACAGGGGTCTTATACATAAGATGGAGAGCAACTTTTGCTGAGGCGGACAATGACTGGACAAACAGAAATGAGGGGAGATTTAGATTAGAGGTTAGGAGGAAATTCTTCACTGGGTGGTGAGGCACAGCAACAGGTTGCTCAGAGAAACTGTGGATGCCCCATCCCTGGAAGTGTTCAAGACCAGGTTGGACGAGACCCTGTGCAACCTGATCTACTGGGTGGTATCCCTGCCCGTGTCAGGGGGATTGGAACTAGATGTTCTTTAAAGTTCCCTACAACCAAGCCATTCTGTGATTCTGTGATTGTTCACCATTGCCAGAATCTAGACAATGCAATGCAAAACAGTGATTTAACACAAATTTCCTTTCATAATATGGACATCCATAAACAAATAATCACAGAACAGTGCACTTTTTTTGTACATTTTGTGTTCTATAACCTATGGATTTAGAGTGGCCATACCTAATGAGATAAAGAACATAAGTAAAATGAAATTACTTTTCCACAGCAATGTACTGTTTGTCTCTTTTTTTTTCATACTCAGTTGCTGGTTTATATGTGCACCCCAAAAACAGAGGTCCCTTAAACTATTTAATGGTATTTCTACAGTCCAACAAAGCCAAAGGGGAGACAAAGGACTGAATTAATTCCACCCAAAGTGATCTGACACCAGTATCAATGATTTGATGGCAGGTGCCTGAGGAACACCTCTCCTATGAAGCCAGGCTGAGAGATTTGGAATTGTTTAACCTAGAGAAGAGAAGGCTCTGGGGAGACCTTATAGGGGCCTTCCAGTACTTGAAGACGGCCTATAAGAAATCTTGGAACAGACTCTTCATCAGGGATTGTAGTGACAGAACAAGGGTTAATAGTTTTAAACTGAAAGAGGGTAGGTTTAAATTAGATATTAGGAAGAAATTCTTTATTATGAGAGTAGTGAAACAATGGACTAAGCTGCCTGGGGATGCCCCATTCCTGGAAGTGTTTCAGGCCAGGTTGGATGGGGCTTTGAGCAACCTGGTCTAGTGGAAGCTGTCCCCACCCACAATGTAGGGAGAAAGGCAGGGGGGCAGGCTGAGGAGGTTGAACTAGATGATCTTCAGGGTCCCTTCCAACACAAATCATTCTGGGAATCTATGTTTCTATTTCAGAGGGACAGATATGAGCTACTTGCAATATTATCAGTGTACTGTTCTGTAGAAATAGGTTTCACTAGCCAGCTGCTTTAAAATCTGTTCTAGAGGCTGTAAATTCCCAAAATTTTTGGAAATTCTCACCATTAATGCAAACATAGTTCAAGTTTTGCATTCAGTTGATTTCTGTCGTATAAAATCTTTAGGCAAAAACAAGAAATATCTTATACGTGACTGCTTAGTGACCTTGCATGAACTAAATTACCTTTCCCCAAGGCAAGCAAAGTTCCCTAGAGGTTAATTGGGAGTTTCTCCACAAATAATACACGCTACATTTCACAATATATTATCAGGTCATTTTTCATAGCAACACAGCTGATGAGAAGCTGCACAGTCTCAAGGGCATTAGTGAATTATAACCTCTTCGAGAAAAACAAGAGTTTGTTAATAAAAAAGAACAAAAAGAAAAAAAAAATAAAAAAGCATCTCTGCAGGCCAGATTCCAAACTCATCTGTTACACAAGTATATTTGCAGGAAAACTCTATTAATTTCAGCCTTACTTGGGAATTCACTCTGGCTGCTGGCAAAAGTAAATATCTAGAATATTAAATGCTGGAATGCAGTCCTCAGTTCAGGAAGCTGCCTTCTTTGAATGTCATTTTGGAATCAACATTTTGGGTTACAGTCCTTTCCAAAATACTTTCTTTCTTTGAATTGACAATGAGCACTAGACTGATTTCAGCAGACCTACTTGACAGTGGTAAGTTTTTAATCCTTGAGTAAGATACCAGAATTTGGTGACATATGCAACTCGTTGAAATAATGATATATATTTCCACAGGGAGACATTATTTCTGTTAGATATTTAATCATAATTACAATTATATATACTTTCAAGTTTACAACAAGGAAAATATTGTCATGTTTTTGGCCCTACCTTTGAAAGCACTGAAAAGTATCTAACTTGTGATCTGACCTTTAGAAACTGAAGGTCAGAGGTCAGAGCATGCCTCATAAAATAAACAGGATTTTTCTTTTAACTGCATTTTGCATTTTATTACCAGTATTTTTATGACTTTGACCATTACTGTATCAGCTTTATCCACTCTACAATGCCCACATCATAAGAATGAATGTGAACTTCACCATTCATTTCAGCGAGTGAAATACTGATCACTCACAACCAGAACCAAAGCATGATTTCAGAGGCTCTTTTTTTTCCAGGAGCTCTAAAAGTAGAATTAACTGGAGAGGAATCTGGTTGTTAACAGGAAGATACACAACAAGACACAAGACTATGCAAATTGCAACCTAGAGGAAGAAAATAAAAATCATTTGTGAATGCATCAAATGTTCTCAGAACCTTTTACTTCTCTGCTTCATATCTTAAATTACCTCCTAAATTCCCCCATAAATTTCAAGTTGGTGCAGGAAGATAGCAGAATGACTTTGAACCTCCTTAGTAGAAAAACGCAGAAAAGACCATCAAGCTTTACCCTTTTAGCTGAAAGGGTACTGACAAATAACCATAGGTGAAAACAGAAAGGAGAATGGTTATGGGTTTGTTGTTTTTGTTTTTGTCTAAATGGAAAACACAGCTCACAATGAGTTTTAACCACTGCTACTGACCAAAAATGTGAGAGCTGAAATTAGCAGAGCATACAAAGTTACCCTCTCTCCTTCTTACATACAGAAGTTCCCCATGTCTGGCACTTTAGTTTGCTTTTGTACTAGTGAATTAAGAATTTATCTTCTGCATCACAGAAAAACAAAAAAAAAAAAAAAAGAAAGAAAAGATGACCTAGGGTGTTGACATTGGGACTGACCTTTCATCAATTCTGAAGGTGACTGCATAGACAGTTGGAAGTTACACACATGGATGTCTAACCATAATATTCTTTCTATGAAGACTGCAATGGCACCACGTGAGCCAATAGCTGACATAGACAGAGGTAATGTAGCAAGTCTTCTGCTTTATCTGCCACAGAATTGTACAAATTGTACACTTCTTAAAGCCCAAATAGAATTGAATCTTGCCAGGAATGGCAAAAAGAAGCGCTTTGACAAGTACATCAGTGACAAAATGAAGACTAGAGAAAATGTGGGTCTTCTGTTGAATTAAATGGGAGACCTGGTTATAGAGGGCAATGAAAAGGACAAGGTTCTGAAGGCCTTTTTGCCTCAGTTTTTGCCAGCAAGACCAGACTCCAGGCCCAAGAGACCAGGCTGAAATGTTGGATCAAGGAAGATGTGCCCTAGTGAAAGAGGATAGGGCCAGGGAATACTTCAGCAAACTAGGCATACACAAGTCCATGGGCGCTGTTGAGATGCACCCAGAAGTGTTGAGTGAGTTGGCAGATGTCATTGCAAAGCCACTCTCAAAATTTTGCGGTAGATTGTGGCAACTGGGAGAACTGCACTAAGACTGGGGGAAAGCAACTATCACTACTATATTAATGAAGGTCAAGAAGGAGGCCCAGGGTACTACAGGCCAGTCAGCCTCACCTTGATTCCTGGGAAACAGATGGAACAGCTAATCCTGGAAACCATTTCCAGGCACATGAAAGAGAAAAAAATCATCAGGAGTAGTCAGCATGGATTCACCAAATGTAAGTCATGCTTGACTTAACCTGATAAGCTTCTATAATGAAATGACTGTCCTAATGGATGAGAGAAGAGCCGTGAATATTGTCCTCCCAGTCTTCAGTAAGGCCTTTCACACTGTCCCCCATACAATCTTCACAGAGGAGCTGTTGAAATATGGACTGGATAAGTAGGCAGTGAGGTGGACTGAAAAGTGGCTAAGCAGACAGACCCAGAGGGTAGTGGTTAGTGGCAAAGTCTATTTGGAGGCCAGGAAATAGTGGAGTACTCCTTGGGTCAGTACTGGGTCCAGTCCAGTTTAACAGCTTGGGTAACAATCTGGGTGAGGGGATAAACTGCACCCTCAGTAAATTCACAGATGACTCAAAAGTGAGGGTAGAGGCTGATGCACCAGAAGTCCATGCAGCCATCAGAGGGACCTTGACAGACTGTAGAAATGGGCTGACAACAATCTCGTAAAGTTCATCAAGGAGAACTACAAAGTCCTGAATTTGATGAGGAACACCACCAAACACAAGTACATCCTGCTGCCACCAAGCCACAAAGTAGCTTTGCAGAAAAGAGCCTAGGAGTCAAGAAGACAGCAATGTACCCTTGCCACTACAAAGGTGAATGGTGTCCTGAGCTGCATTAGGTGGAATGTTGACATCAGGTCCAGGGAGGCAATCCTTACCCTCTACTTAGCACTGGTGAGACCTCACCTGGAGTACTACGTCCAGTTCTTGGCTCCCCAGTACAAGAGAAATGGAGCTATTAGAGACAGTCCATCAAATGACTGTTAAGATGCTAAAACACTGGAGCATCTATATGAGAAAAATGTTGGGAGAGCCTGGAAAAGAGAACGCTCAGTGGGGATGTCATCAACGAATATAAATAACTGAAGGGGGGCTGTAAAGAAGAGAGAGGTATAGACTTCCCAGTGGTGCCCAGTGACAGGGCACTAGGCAGAAGACACAAAATGAAACACAAAATATTCCCTTTGAACATCAGAAAACACTTCTTCACTGTGAAAAAGAGTCAGCGCTGGAACAAGTTGCACAGAGAGGTAGTAGAGTCTCCCCCACTGGAGATCCTCAGACGTTCCCAGAACATGGTCCTCATGGTTCTTGGCCACCTGCTCTAGGTGTCCTTGCTTGAGCAGGGGGGTTGAACCAGATTACCTCCTGAGGTCCCTTTCAACTTCAGCCATTCTTTGATTCTGTATTATAACAGCTGGGACAGAAATCAGATTTAATGAGCTTTCATCACAAATGGCTTCACTTCTATTTTCCACCATCAGGAACACTCACAACAGCAAACTTTCTCTGCCCCTGAGCTCATACCAAAAAGAAAACTTATTCTTGTTAATCTGAAGGAAGATCTTTTTTTTTTTTTTTTTCCTTCTTCTTTGTTTTCTTAGGATTATGTTTTTTTAATATAGGATTTATGTAAAGATGAGAGAAGCAAGATTGTTGCTACGAATGTTTTGAAGAGAAAGTTCATACAGAAAAGGCAATCAAACTGTATATTTCCGTGATCACCTCTTAACCAAGCTGTTCTGCTGCAAGGTCAGCATAGCTGCACTGATAGTGAGAATCTGTGAGTCAGATGTTCAAAATGTTGCACCAAGGTCTAGTACCCTTAAATGAGGGCACTGTTTAACCCTGTGCATTTTATTTTTAAAGCATAAAGTGATTTCTATTGCTTTGTTCTCTTCTCAGAGGGGAAAAAAATGATGTCATATATTTCTAATATTGCCAGCACAGTGTAATATTTCGCTGTCTCTAATAGGGACGAACATAAAGAAAGCAAAACATTGCTAAAAGAAACTGTAAGTTTCTTTTCTATTCTATTTTATATATATATATATATAATGATTAGTGGTATAAACTCTATAATCAATGGTCTTTTTAATATCTGAACAACAACAACAACAAAAATCTTCTGGTAGTGTGGTTTTTTTTCTATCTTCTCTCTTCTATTCAGAAATATTTGTATATGTCCATTTATTTCAATCATTTTGCTTCTCTTGCCAACTCAATAAGATTTAAAGTATTTTGCCGTACTGTATTTTATGAGCATGTTTTCATGAATTCCATACTAAAAAGCAATATAGCATACAAGCAATAGAAAGGTACAAAATGTATGATTTTTCTCTTCAGATTAAATCTTCATAGTAGACAAGTGAAATACACCATCACTAAATCACAATCTACATAGGAAAGAACAGGGGCAAATGAAATACATGCATAGTTAGTATATAGCATGTATTATACTTCTCTTAAAATCCTTTATGAGAAAGAGGTATGAAATCAAGAAATCTCACACAAACACACACACAAATAAAAAACAGTCTGATAATGCTTACTATATGCCAATATAATGGATAATAATAATGATTTCAATTTAAAAAAAAATAACAGAAAAGTTGGCTTACTTCTCTAATGAGCTTTTTTCTAATCTTTCTTTCTCTTTCCTCTGACGTTCTTTGTTCTTCTTAACTCGAGTTTCCCACAGTCCTCTTATGAGAGAAAAGTCAAATATTATCACCTGATGCCCCATACTGTTGACATTAAGCTTCTCCTGCAAGAAGAAGCCATGATGATCACTTTGGGAGAGAACAATGAGAAAAATAAGGGACAGAACCATCATGTTTCATTAAGCTTAACAGGGAAAAAAAAAATATTAACATAATATGCTTTCTATCTTACCTAATTTGTGTAGTGTTTTGTGCTAGCAGTAATCAATGTTATATACAAGGTATTTCTACATAAAATTAATGGCTACAGATAAATGTTGAATTTTATGGAATATTTGCACTTTTCCCCGTCAAAGATAAAGACACAGTTGCAATGAACTACCAATTTGATTAAGTAACACTGATGAAAATAACTTTAAGGCCTTTATGGTTGTAGCAATTTATGTAACTAGTGTTAAAATGAGAACTAATACAGTATTTATTCATCATAAATCATGCAAAAGCACTCCGTCTTGAGTTCTTCCCATAATGATTTTTATGGACCTAAGTAATCCTGTCCTACTGTAACTGTAGGTGTTTATCTCTGAAATTAGCTAAAAGATCAGCCCTATAACACAAAATAAAAACTTACTTTCTGCAAAGATAAGATAGTTCACAAACAGTGAACACATGATCCCCATTTACTAGGACATGTAAAGGTATCTTCCAACAGTTCAAGGGTTAATACCAAAGTATTACAACCTGAGGCCATCTTTAATGTGGTGTTAAGAACTAAGCTGAACTGGATCCTAGCTCACCAATCTTTCTCTATTCAGTTAAAAAGACAGAGACAGAGACTTGCTTTTCCCAAAGTTCATCACAAACTTCTGATTCTCTTTAAAGGGGAACATCATTGAGCTTGGCCAAATAGGAGCTGTATCATCTTGCAACTTGAGGAGGGAAAAAACATGCTGGAGCACCTTTAACAACCACAAGAGAAAACCTTGGATTTGCATCTTATGAAATATAGTATGAATAGCAATATGGTGTCCCATACTAATCTAAAGGAATGGTTCACTATCAAAAAGGAAACAAATCACCTACTAAATCACTAACAAAAATATAGGTATACATCTTGAGAAACAGGTAAAACAGCACTCTTGCTCTCTTGCCTGGAGTCACTGGTGAGGGTGTAATCCCACTTTTTTTTTTCATGAAATACATGTACAGATAATTTCTGTCATTATTAGTTCATTGTGTGCTGGACCACTGTGAACAAGTCTTATAAAACAGAACATTGAAGCCTGTTAAAAATAATCGTTTTCATATAGAAAAAAGAAAAGTAAAATCAGCTATTTAAACTTTGAGGTTTCCATAGATTGAGATTTTATTAGATTCCACTTTTATTATACCATTCATTTTTCAAAAGACAGAAAGAGAGAAAGAGAAAGAGAGAACAAGAGAAAGAGAGAAAAGAGAAAGAGAGAAAGAGAGAAAGAAAAGAGGAAGGAGGGAAGGAGGGAAGGAGGGAAGGAGGGAAGGAGGGAAGGAGGGAAGGAGGGAAGGAAGGAAGGAAGGAAGGAAGGAAGGAAGGAAGGAAGGAAGGAAGGAAGGAAGGAAGGAAGGAAGGGAGGGAGGGAGGGAGGGAGCACCGTTGGAACATCCACTGATAATTGGAACATCCACTGATAACTGACAAAGCAATCTGCCCTTTTCTTTACTGGGTATTTCAAGGTTTCAGCTATTATGTTTTCCTCAGACCTTCCTGTGATAATTTTTTCCAAGCTCTATATCCTTCAGTTGGGGCTATTAAAAAATAACCCAATTTCTCTGTCCTTCTATTGTAATACTGAGGAGGAAGGGGAAAATATTCTCTCTTCTGCAGTTTTCCTCTTGTACCATCATAACTGTCCCTTTTCTCTTCACCTATAGATCTCTATAATACATAATACATAAAGGAATAATTTATTCTGAGCCAGCAAAACACCGTAATGTCCTCTGGAAGACACATAGTGTGGATTAAAATGAATTATGCAGATGTATACCAAAACGAAAAGTTCCTACCTGTCCACCTTATTTGCCATGTTAGTAAGAAACATCCCTACTAAAAACCTCCAAATGCTAGCACAGAGATACTGATACACAGAGACTGATATTTTTGTACAACAAAGTCTTCTCTATCTTAGGATGGTTAGATATCTGCTATCTTTGGTGAACATAAAGCTTCTCCCATTGCTTGTTTATCTTTACAAGCATTAACAATGAAGCAAAAAATTGTTCATAGCCTACCTGGAACTGACTGCTGAGAACAGCTGAGTCAAAACCCCATTAATAGCAGTGTAATGAGAATGGTGACCTTATTCTCAGTGGAATGGTTTATCTATAATCAGATGCACTCTCCTAAAATGTTTTCACAATTAATTTATAGGAAACTTTATCACCTAAAATAAAGCACTCTCCTCCACTGTCTAAATGAAGAAACCCAGTGACCAGGACTTCCCCCTCACAGTAGCTGCAGTCACTCTGCAGGATCTAATTCATTTTAACAGGTCAATACATAGCACTCTGTTTTGGTAGAAGGGCTATTGCAGGAGCTGAAGGGCTGAGATACAGTGAAGTGGCAGCCAGACTTTTGACCTCTGCTGGAACTAGATGGCCTTAATCAACAAAAAGTCTGAATGAACTGTGAAAGTACTCTATTTTCTTGACTTGTTCCCCACCTTCCTGTCTCCCATGTTAAGTCATCTGTTCTTTATTGAGACATTGATTTATTATTTGCTTAGGATGGAAAAGTTTATACAACTTCTATCCACATATTGGATTAGACAGTGATGCATTGGAGTTTCTCTTCAATGGTAAGTCCATGTACAAGAGGAAAAGGGGTGTCCATCATAACTCCTGAGGACTAATCTGTTCAAAATGAACAGAGCTACAAATCCTGATTAGATCACACGGTGGTAAGGTTTTAGAAATATTCAACAGGATAAACACAAAAGTTTGTTGCTATCTATAGCTCAGAAAAGGTCACTCGGCAAAATTCACAGAGCTATCCTGGACTGAAATATGGACAAAGAGAATCAACCAGGATGGCATGAAACATGGACATAAAGAATTAACCATATTTTTCTCAAAGTTCAGGTGTCATTCATTATGAGATGTTACAGATGTTGTCCAGGAAAGGGAGTCTGGCAAGCAGGCAGATATTAGACTAATCTGATACTAAGAGCAGGTTCTTCAGGGTGCTTACTCATGTGTGGAAAGAATTTGAGATGGAGAAAACAGCTACCAAAAATAATTTCTATTTCTAGAATATAGAGATGATCTGTTCAAGTTCACACACAACAATTGCCTTCTTCCCATCATCATATTAGGCCTGCACAGGAACCAAATCTATCACGTTGTAGTCACAGATGGGAGGTTTCCTCTGAGTTGAGACATGCCTCATTATAGACTTCTTTCAACTTCCCTTCAACTAACATTCGACACCTGTTTTCCTTCCCATACATAGACTCTTCACAGATAATCACTATGTACATTTTACCCTTTGTTACAAATCACAGAATGTGGGGGGGGGCTCTGGAGGTCACCTAGTCCAATTGCCACACTCAAAGCACTCACCTATTCCAACTGCTACGTTCAAGGAAGGATGTGTAGAGATGGTTGTTATACACATACTTCAGCCCTCTTTTCTCTCCAGTTTCCCCATCCTTTTGTAATTCAGCATTGCTCCTTTCACACCCCATACATGTTCATTAAGGACTAGTTTGGTCATTCTTGTGAGGATTACCCAACCCATCAACAAAGCAGTAAGTGAAAAACAATCATGATAGATAGGTAGATAGATGATAGATAGATAGATAGATAGATAGATAGATAGATAGATAGAGATATTCATATACAAGTTATTTCTCCCACAAGAAATAGGCAACTTTGTTTTCAGTAAGGACAAGTCCCAACTATGGAGCCAGCATCTGCAAAGCCCTCCTTCATAACTAGGCAGAGTTTGCAACTTAATGCCGTCTTCCTTGGGTGATATCTATATCTATATTATGCTGTGGATCATCAGCTCACCTTTCTTATATGATGTACTGTTATAATATTCATTCAGTCTTATGAGTTATTAGTGAGATAGATCACAAAAGCAAGGCTCTTGAGTAGTGTATGATAATGAAAGCACAGTGCTTTCCGGGGGGGGGGGGGAAAGGAACATAAAGGGAAGGCAAAGATGTAACTTACAAAAGAATCACTTGCAGGAAAAAACAGTTCTCTGTGTGTTCCTGTGGAAGCCGATAATCTTATCCCTGGCCATTTACACATCCAGAGAAGTAATCTACAGGGCTTTAATTGATATCCTTAAAAGACAACATACTGGGAAGTCAGTCTGATTTCTTATCTAATTCTTGCTTGGAATAGTTAGCTCAGATACAAAGCTGACTATTAGGTTAAATATTTTTTTTTATTATTGAAATATTTTCCTTTCGGAATTAGGTACATATTTTTAGGCAATATTTTTTAAGTAATATATATTTATATATTTTTTAAGTAATTAATTTCAAAACGAAAAGAGCTTTTTAAGAATAAGTATTTGCACTATGTGGCAAAGTGACACTAGAGTCTTTAACCAAAGAAGCTTGAACTAACGGCAGAAAAGTTTCCTTTTTCTTTTCTCATTCCTTCTCTTTACATTTTTCTTCAGAAAGAGGGAAGAGAAAGAGAAAACAAAAATATTATCTTTAATAATAATCATATTTAATATTTTTTAAAAAATCCCTTTCAGCACTATGGCCATTGCAACATATTCTTTTCCTCAATAATAGGCTAGGTCATCCCTAGTTTTCATCAATAATGCACACACAAGAATCCTTAAAATTAATATTTCTCCAATCTACATTCCAAGCAAGGAATTTACTTTTCTTCCCATGAGGGCTGTGCTTTCAGTCTGAGGTACTATGACTACAAATTTTTTTCTTAATTTCATCTTTCCAGAGCCCCACGCCTTCACTAGAGAACCTCAGAAAACCCCTCTCCTCAGCAAGTCTCTCAGCCTTGCTCTACTTCAGGCCCCACTTCATCATTGAAACCAATTTTTTTTTCTTTCCAGGCAATTTAATAATCTACTACCTCTTTGGGCCAGTTGAAGCTGAGCAGATGTGCATGCTCACAGAATGACACTCTTTCTGTCTGTATTGTTTTAATTCTCTGATTGCTATATGTTGTCCCTGTAAGCACTGAACAAAACAAATACCTTTACAGATATTTTATTGAGATTTCTGGTCTTAAGAAGAAGACAGAACTATTCTTTTACTATCTTGTAAAACTTTTATTCATTTAACTGCATATATAAAAAGACCTATTAAAATCAAAGGCACTTCTTATGTGTTTAAGGATACTAACACACTTAAGCATTTGGAGGATTAGGTGGGGAAAAAAAAAATCAAAATCTTAGTGATGACATTCATCATGTTTTCATTGAAATAATAAAACATTAATGCCAAATGTTATTTCTTGTATAAGCATCTGCTTAAGTATATTCATGGATTATTTTTATTTTATCATTTATTTTATTTTATTGTGTAAATTCACCTAAAGGCACCCAGACAGCTCTCTAGCATCCCCTTTAGACTTTCTTCTTTCCATGGTAGAAGGACCCAGGAGCTCTAGACTAAAATCTGTTTGGTAAGGTGTTGAAAAACTACAGAATGAAAAAGAAGGCATCTGCCTTGTAATGTCTATATTCTTTATTATTACTATGTATGGTTATTCACAGATTTAGTATACTACCTCCTAAAATCCCTTGCTCCCTTCAGCTACTGCTATCTCATCCCCTTGTGTTTGGGCCCCCCTGCACAAGAAGAGCATTGATCTGTTAGAATGGGTCCAGAGGAGGGCCACGAAGTTTATCAGAGGGCTGGAGCACCTCTCCTATATGAGGAAAGTCTGAGAGAGCTGGGGATGTTCATCTGGGGTGACCTCATTGCTGCTTTACGATACTTAAAGAGGGCTTATGAAAAAGATGGAGAGCAACCTTTTTTCTCAGTCAGATAATGACAGGACAAAAAGGAAATGGTTTTAAACTAAAAGAGGGGAGATTTAGATTAGAGGTTAGGAGGAAATTCTTCATTCAGAGGGTGGTGAGGCACTGCAACAGGTTGCTCAGAGAAGCTGTGGATGCCCCACCCCTAGAAGTGTTCAAGACCAGGTTGGATGAGGACCTGTGCAACCTGATCTAGTGGATGGCATCCATGCCCATGACAGGGGGGTTGGAACTAGATTTTCTTTAAAGTCCCTTCAACCCAAGCTATTCCATGATTCTGTGATTCTATGATTTACAGGTCTGCCATAGACCTGCTAGACAATTCCATGGCCATTTTTGACAACAACCATTGCTGTCTTGACCACTCTGTTGTTTTTGTTCTCATTTGGCCTCTGTTTCCAGAGCAGCATTGGACTCTTTGTTTGTTGTTTTGTTTTGATGTTTAACTGGGCTTAGGAAAAAGGAGAAAAATGATAACTTGCAATGTATCCAAAACTGGGCAAAACTGGGCTATGCAGGACCACTCAGGCAACTCATTTTGTTTTGTTTTTGTTGTTGTTGTGTTCTGTTTGTTTGTTTGTTTGTTTAAATGGGAGTGCTTTTCTGCAACTCTCAGTCTTTAATGCTGAAGGAGTTTCATGTCAGTTACCTGTGTGGTCAACACACGATGGCATGACCTGTCTGATCTTCAAGAAGCAAACTGTTTAAGGACTGGTAAGCTAAAAGTAGCATTGAATTCCACACAGAAACCCTATAGAAGTGCACTTCAGATTGTCAGTTTCATTGAATGAACAGTTTGCAACATTTCTGCACTCATCTCAGCACCTGAGATGTATAGATGCTCTGAGAAGCAACATCTTCTTTTGAAAGGAAAGTAGTGGAGCATAGGGTAAAAATGATCTTAGATATGATGACTGCATGGCCTTCCAGAACTGACTATACCAACTCTTCCACAGCTTCTTGTTGTTTGTCAAGGTTATCTCTGTCTTGTCTAGAGTGTGTTGAATACAGTTAGTCATATGCCAAAATTACATTTGCTTTATTATATTGCAGTCTAGCCTCATCTGAACACAGCTGGTGTCAGTGTTAATACTGGCCAACTTGCCTGTGCACTGTGTATTCTGTAGAACAAGACCCGTGTCATCTCTTTAGCCAGAAAGTTGCCCAACATAGTTCTGCTACTACTAACACAGCCAATATTAGTCTCTGTTACAGTCCTTCAGAGTTTGTATGGGCCCCGGTTGCCTTCAAAAACAACACTGTATAAACTTTCCATTGCTGAGTAGCCAAAACATTAACGTTTTCATTTCTTCAATTTGTTTAATGGTCTTGTTCATTTGAGCCCTTTTTCTTTCAGATAATCCATGTGAGAGACATGCTGAGGTTTCATGAATATTACTGGCAGGATTACATTGGGGAAAATGTGAGTGAACGTCTCCTACTAATCCTGCAAATAATTTCTTAGGAAATATGCTGACTCACACATTGAATGCTTCAGAATGATCAAGTTGTTTATCTCATAAGTCATAGACTCATAGACTCATAGAATATTCCAAGTTGGAAGGGACCCATAAGGATCATCAAGTCCAACTCCTGGCACCGCACAGGTCTACCCAAAATTTTAGACCAGTCTTTAAGTAATTTAAAGGGAACCTGACATTTGTATACCAACTGAACACATTTTTTGTGTTATCAAGTAAAACTTAAATTACAGAAACATGGTGTTTGCAAGAGCAATAGAAAGGGTGACACTGGTCACAGAATACAACTATAGTATGCTAACTGCTCAACTCTTAAGTGAGGCTCTGCTGCACTGTTCTACTTTGGAAGTGGGAGGGGACTGCAGAGCAGGAAGCTGTTTTCCCCTACACAGTATTTCTGCTGGTAACAAGACCTTATTCTACACCATCAGGGAATTATTCTCCCCAGAAGTTTTGCAGGTTTATCTGTAGCTAAACCTGACAAATATGCAGATTTAACAGTCAGAGTTTCAGGTAAGGGATCCAAGTTACATCACACTTCAGATCATATATGCATGCTTAAAGGGAGAACATGTAGGCAGGAAAACCCTGTGGATCACAGCAGGTAATCCCCTAGAAGCCTGGGTCTGTAGAGATCCAGTAAATGCTGCTGCACCACAAAATAAATTGAAGAGAAAAGGGACAAGCTGCTCCAGGCTTGAGAAAGCAGTCCTGACACCTGGACGCAAGCCCAGATGTTTTGGGAGTTTGAAATGTTCCCTCCTGCTCTCTCAAGAGCACATTCTCAGGCAGCCAGCTCCTAGATGAACAAACATAGACAGCAACACTTCTAAACTATTTAGTAGTCCAGCTTTCACTGAAGCTAATTTCAGAAATTAGTGTCTTTGCATATCACAGGTCTTAATCCTAAATGCTCTGATAAATCAAGTTATTTTTGAGTTTTCTATTTATTATATAAAAGAGGTTTTTAAGAACCAAATCTGACATTAGCCTCTTTAACATCTTAAATAACTTTTTCATAGTTTATATACCACAGCTAATTGAACAAATATTTTTTTCTTAACCTATTCCTTATAATTCAGGTAAGAATAACTAACTATGAACATAAAAAAAAATACAAATTAGAATTAAAATAAACATAAAAATAAAAATAAAAAGATATGTGAATATAGACATTGAAGGGCTGAGCTTGGTTTCCACACATTTCTCTAACCGTATTTCTTATTGTCCACTGCTGCAGCACAATATCTTACTGACAGTTTTCATTAATCAGTTGGTATTCTTGATGTAAATTAACCAGTCTCAGAAACAAGATTCCCCTTTATCACTGCAGTCTTCACATCTTGATTTTCAAATAATTTTTCACCAGGTTATTCATTAATTAGGTCTTTAATTATGGATTAATTAGCAGCAGAATTACAGTATTCCTTATACTTCAACTCTTGTAGCACTGATATGCTTGCCATCAAGCATGATAGATATATGCATATGCAAGGGGATTTATTACAGATGTATACCCCTAACACATCAGTGAGCTGACTAATTATTCAAGGTGATTCTTCCACTGGCAATGTAGCTAACAAAACAGTGGACTGATGTCTATGACACAAATCCATTCTTTATTTTTTCACATTACTGAAGAGAGGTCTATTTCTCTTAAGATTGAGAGAGGTCTGATGTATTTGAACTGGGGACGTATTTTAAGGCTGTTTCTTGTCAAAGGAATAACAGTAGCTCAAAAGTATATTACATATTTTTAAAAATGGTTGAATCTACAAATATAGCTGTAGCTCAAAAGTATATTACATATTTTTAAAAATGGTTGAATCTACAAATATAGCTGTAATCAGCAGATGAAAACAATTGTCATGGGTAGTAGACAACAAAATCCTCGAAAAGCTAGAGAATGTATTAAGAGTTAGAGATACTCCAACTGAATTACTTATTCAAAGACACATGGCAAATAAATTTGCGCACAGTACCAATGAACAAAACATAGAAACTTTCATATATTACTAGATTATTTTAATTAAACAGAAAGTTACAGTCTCAGGGTTCTCAGACCTGTTTTACGCCATCAATGTTTTTTTTGTTGTTTTGTTTTGTTTTTAGCAGAACCTTTGATTGACTTATTCGCATTCATCATATGGATAATGGGCTTTGGCCATCCCCAGGAAGAAGGACTACTAGTGTTACCTTTCATACATTGGCAGCAACTTGTGGAGTTACTTTTATGGGTGACACCATCATAAATATTATTTTAGATTGCATTTCCTAATTGAGAATAGCGAGAGAACAGAGAATAGACAAAATTTTCATTATGTCCTTTTGCTCTCCAGGTCCATTTTTCATGCACTGAACTAAGAAGAATCCTATCCTATTACCTGCATCTTCCCCTACTGCAGAAGGTGAACAAAAATCCATGTCTGACCTATGACATCAAGCCTTTTAGTCATTTCTCATTTACTCATATGTTGAGTAAAATGCTCATAGCCTAAGAATTCAGATTACGTGATTTAAGATGATAGAACAGACAATTTAGATAAGCAAGATAATATGCTGTTTTTAACTACTTCAGCAGCTAAGTTAGCTTAGCTTAAGTTGTCCAAACCCCACCACACAGCCATGAGGTGGCAGCTGTATTTCCTCAGTTCTCTTCCCTGACCATTGATGTAGCCTTAGAATTTTCTACCACATTCTCCCATGCCTGTAGACAGGAGAAACAGGTGGCATAGATAGCTGGGCATCCTTCTTGTAGCAGTTCTTCACCTCCACCTTCTCTCTGAGCAAAGTGAATGAAACTCTTTGGTAGAATCTTTTTTGATCCTTGCAATGGTGCTGAGTTTACTACTACCAAAAGGAGGAGAACTGGTCTGTACCTTTTAGTCTACAGAAAGTAACATGTCAATGATGACAACATTTGACTTTAAATGAAAGGTTTTGCTCACAAAATATTTGGCAGGTTGGATTTCCTATACCATGTTAGATTAGCTGTAAGTGGCCTTCAGAAACTGAACTTCTATAACTCTTTTTAAGTTCCACTCTAAATTTTGACAGACAACAAAGATATATGACCAAACTACCCCAACCATTTTTTTATTGAAAATCATTCACACACCAGCATATGTCCTTGAGATGTAATAGCAAGGGTTTATTACAAATGAGTCATGGAGTGAGCAAGTAGCTGGAGTCCTGAAAGCTTTTCTAAATTATACAGTTTGGGTTTGTCACAGTGTAAATGTATTTAGAGGAACAACATATGGGATGAAGCTTACTATCTTTAAAGGTATCCAGCAAACACATCACTTCGGATTAATGCCTTACATTTCAGCTGTTTTTCCCGTATAAATTAGCACTTAAAAATCCACAGCACAGTAGCAGCAGCAAAGACCTGATAATGACATTTCACTTTCACTGCTATTTCCCACCTTGACCCCACACATCTGAAGAAATACAATAATCAGCAAAACTGTCACTTACCTACTACTAAAGAACACGAGTGTCCAGAGCTCCTGAGTGTACTCTGTGGTTATTTAATTTGGGACACAGAGGTTGTTTATAGCAGCAGTACAGCTCGTGGCCAGCCAAACCTGTCTGAACCCCACAGCGTGACTAGCCTTCCAGATGTACTAATATGCTATATTTGTAAAGTGATAACATGATCTGTGGTCTTACAGCAGAGACATGGGCAGGATAAAATATCTACACTGCGTGACTCAACGTAGGACGAGAAACAGCAGTGCTGAGGGCAGCATCTCATCTGCACCAAAGTGTAACAGAACTAATGTTATTCATGCATATGTATTTTCCTTGGAAAACGAAAAGGAGAATCAACACCATAAAAATACTCTGTATTCCCCTGGTACATGATCTGTCTTCCTGCCTACATCCATACAAGTGTGAGAGATAAATAGACACACACGCACACAGACACTCACCATGCAGTTGCCCTGAATGATTGATTTATAGCAAATACTACTTTTACTTGCTCATTTTTTTATGCCTACTGCCGAGAATAGATGACAATATTCCTCTTTGCTAAGTGTTGCCACTGAAAAAAAATATCACTCTGGTATATCATGTCTGTCAGGGTGCCTTGAGGGCTGGCAGTTCCCTTGCGGCTCACCAGGAGGGTTCACAGGGGCTGGGGCTCCCCATGGGTGCAGCAGAGAAGGACCTGCTAGCTGGGCTGGTCCTACCTCCCCAGCCAGGAGCAGAGCAGCAGAGGGTGCACCAGATCCAGGCACCTCCATGGGGAGAGGAGCAGGACAGGGATGGGAACAGGAAGGGGATGGGGCTCAGGCCAGACCCTGAGACAGGCCTGCCGGTGGAGACAGGGCCGTGGGGAGCTGCAGACCAGCACTGCTGTGGCCTCAATGGGCCAGGGTCTCATGGCCCTGGAAGCTGTAGTGAGATCCTAGGCCATGTTGAGGTGGGGAGGAGGGGGACATAGAAGGGGGCTGAATTGGCATGCTGGGCTCTGGGTAGGTGGGAGAGACCTCCGGGGGGGGGGGGAGGGGGGGAGAGGGGGCAGGCAGGGAGAGAAAGGGCCATCAGTGCCCTCAGGACCTTGATGATTGAAATGTTTGGATCATATTCTTAGTAAAATAAACTCATTCATTCCTAATTTTAAAATCATTCTTAGTCAAAAAATAACTGATTTATACCTTCAAACAGAAAGAAAGACAATCCTTTTAACAGAAAGTATGAAGTCTATTGTTTTCAAAAACAAGGTTTTCCTTCAGAAACATTTCCAAAAACTGCTTTTGATTTGATTTCCTTTTAAGTTCAGCTTTGCAATTAAAATATCATTTAATTTTCTGATAAAGAACTGGCATTTTCCAACCATCTTTGGTTATTATTCATCACTGCCAGTAATAACAAGCATTAATTACAACAGCTGGGCTTGGCTTAAAATTCATATACCAGTTTTACATTGCTGTGTTTCCAGTGCTTGCACTGAAACCTTACTACATTGGTACTAGCAGGAGAAAATCGGGGGGGTGGGGGGGGGGTGGGGGAGGGGAACCATGAACTGGAGATTTAATCTCTCAAGTTTGTCTTTAAGCCTGAAAGAACTAATATCAGGATTCACCCTGATCTTTTCTGATGTAGCATGCTTCACTGCCTGGGTGGCATGCCTGGAGAATCTGCATCACAAGTCCTTACCCTTTGGTCATCTTATTTTGCACAAACATTGGTGATAAAAAGTTTATTGATCACCACTACCATATCTGAGTTGCCTAAGATGTATTTGTTGTCTCCTACATCTGCCCACCTACAAGCACATTTTTGCCAAATAGCTATGAGAGCTTCCTGTAACTGTGATGCATATTGGACTTCAGCTGCAAGAGCTGACTAAGCAATCGATGAGAGAAGCAATATGCATATATACTGTGGAGCAGGCAAAATGCATCGTTTGTGTGATCAAAAGCACACTCCATATTTTTGTTTATACACTGCCTATTAAAACACATTCCCATATTTTTGTTTGGAACACAGTAACATGAAATTATTCTTTGGGTCCTGCACCTGGGACACAACAACCCCAAGCAGTGCTACAGGCTGGGAGATGAGTGGTTAGAAAGCTGCCTGGCAGAGAAGGACCGGGGAGTATTGGTCGATAGTCGGCTGAATATGAGCCAGCAGTGTGCTCAGGTGGCCAAGAAGGCCAACAGCATCCTGGCTTGCATAAGAAACAGTGTGGCCAGCAGGGCTAGGGAAGTGATTGTCCCCCTTTACTTGGCTCTGGTGAGGCCGCACCTCGAGTACTATGTTCAGTTTTGGGCCCCCCTCTACAAGAAGGACATCGAGGTGCTCGAGAGAGTCCAGAAAAGGACAACGAAGCTGGTGAGGGGTCTGGAGAACAAGTCTTATGAGGAGTGGCTGAAGGAGCAGGGATTGTTCAGTCTGGAGAAGAGGAGGCTCAGGGGCGACCTTATCACTCTCTACAGGTACCTTAATGGAGGCTGTAGCGAGGTGGGGGTTGGGCTATTCTCCCACGTGCCTGGTGACAGGACGAGGGGGAATGGGCTAAAGTTGCGCCAGGGGAGGTTTAGGTTGGATATTAGGAAGAACTTCTTTACCGAAGGGGTTGTTAGGCATTGGAATGGGCTGCCCAGGGAAGTGGTTGAGTCACCATCCCTGGAGGCCTTTAAAAGCCATTTAGATGTAGAGCTTACTGATATGGTTTAGTGGAGGATTTGGTAGTGTTAGGTCAGAGGTTGGACTAGGTGATCTTGGAGGTCTCTTCCAACCTAGATGATTCTGTGATTCTGTTAATTAGCAATTATATTAATAAATATTTCACTGTTTCAGGATTCATCAATCACTGTATTTTACAGGTGTTGATTTTGACTAAGGAAAATAACAGGTCTTGTAGTGTTTAAATGTTGAGAGACTGAGATGGGTCTCAGCAACAGACAGCTCCCATTTAAGTTGTAATTACATCCCTGGCCATAGCCAGAGTCATATCATAGATAGCTGTTCTCAAAACACTAATCATAGCCTATCCATGAGAAGGGGAGTCTTGGGAGTTGTGCTGACAAAGGAATGAGGAAGCAAAGATCACCTCGTGAAATCAAAATTGCCTAATTTAGAAAAATAAAAATAAAAGATGTCTTCCATAGGAAAAGATGGAAGGAAAATGAAAGATGGAAGAACAACTGAGGAAGGAACTGAAGAGAGGTATAACAAGTAACTGAAGAGACTGAGAGAGGAAAATAGTGAGACAGAGAATATAATGTTGGTTAGTGATGTATCTCAGTATACTTTACAAAAAAAGATTAAGGAGAATAAAATTGTAAGCTAGGTCAATACCTAACAAGCTTCATTCAAAGTCTTTCTTGCCCCTGAGGTTGTAGCAATCCAGTCAAACAGCAGTCTATTCTTGGAGCTAACAAGGGAGCTGGTATACCAACGAATAAAGGGAAAATCTTGGCAACAGGCACAAAGGATTGAGAAGTAGACAGGTCAGTCAACAGACAAAAGGCTTGTCTGAATCCAGCCAAATTTACTGGCAGGCCTGTGACAATTTAAGGCATGCTTGGTTGACAGAGGCTAGTTCCCTCAAAAGTACTCTGTGCCTACTGTGCACTGCATCCCAGTGCACGGCCTGTTGCAATGCTCCCTGTAGGAAGTGCACCTCATTGAGCTGATGGAGTAGACCTGGCCAGGGTCTGTATACTCATGCAACATTGCAGTCAAGTGAATCCTCTTCCTGGACAAGGAGCACTGCATGGGAAGCACTACTGAAATAGTTATTTCATAAAGAGGGAGGTCCATTCTGGCAGCTGAAGATAATGAAACTCACTAGACTAGAGCTATCACCAAATGGAGGTGGAGCCTGTGCTGAAATTTCTGGCATCCCAGTCTTGATAATGACGTGCAAAAATGCCCAAGCTGTCACTATGTGAAGCCAGCTGTTCCACAAGACAGCAGCCATATCATTTTCAATGACCAACTCTCACTGAAAGCAATACAGCCTTTGTCATGCATCACTGTATTCATCTAACCCTGCTGCTATCCTAAGACAGTAGATCCTCTACGCATGACACAGATGAATCCACAACTCAGATAGCTAATCAGGATAACCAAGTGTTGCCTATTAACACATAGATCAAGAGATTTTTATTTTTTTTCTATTCTGCTGTAGTTGGAACACACTTAGTTCCCCTACCTCAACAACCTTTCCTGCTGTGCCACTTTATAGAAAATTCAAAATGTACAAGTCATCAAAGATACTAACAACTTGATGTGCTTAATAAATTATTGCAATAGATAAAAATGCAATAGATATGCTCTTTTTTGGTTGGTTGGTTGGTTGTTTTTTTTTTCTTTGTTACAATTTGGATAACAATATGCCATTAAATTAATGTCAGTAAAAGACTTCAGACAACCAAATGAGTGTCAACATAACACAAGCTCCAGACCTAGCATGAGTAAAGGTGGGAAGAGCATTTACTGTATACAAGACACCTTTCCATGAACACTTCAGACAGAAGACTGAGGACAAAAGTGCTTGTAGCATAGCTTTCGTGAAAACCACTATGGTAACAATTAACAGCAATTTAAGGACACATTTCCCACAAATACCCAACAAAGCCAAATTTATGAGAAGACTTACACAAAGTCAGGCTGAAGATAGAACTTCCTATACAATTTTCCATTTGCAGAAAAAAAAGAAAAAAAACTGTTTAACAAAAAATATTTTTGCTTGTTGCATTATTTTTACACTATTTTTTTGTGGCCTTCAGCCTACAGCTGCCAGAGCTTCAGAATGACTGCAATAATACTGCAGAATCCATAAGTCCCATTACATATCAGTTCAGCAGGGCAAATTCGTGTATCAGTAACCTCCCAGTCTTGAGGGGTCAGCCCCTTCTCATAAAGTCTCAGTAAGCACCAAGGGAAAGATCCAATTTATAACTCCTGACAGAGCTACCACTAAGAGGTGGTTGCTCTGAAATGTGCCTGGAGCATTAATATGATGGGAAAAATCTCAAGCAATGTTTGTATTGTGGGCCATGAGTCACACTGGTTTGCTGTCTTACCTGTGCGACGAAGCCTCTTGTACAGACCTATGCTATTACACAAGTGCTTCAGCAGGATTGACTTACGATTCTTTGGTGAAGTTGAATGAAAAAAAAAAGTCTTAATGAAAAAAAAAAATCTTCCTTTGTTGCTTTCTGGCAATTTTGTCAGGGGATCCTGTTGACATGGTAGGTAAGTCTTTAAGAGTCACAGCTCCCAAGTGATCTGGGAATAAGTAACTCTCAGAGAACCACAAAATACCTCAGGAATTGTCTCTGGTATTTCTTAAATGTCTTAAAAAACATTTCAGCTTGTTGAGGCTGTCTGTCCAGAGGTAAATCACTCTTCAGTAAATGTGCAATGACCTTAAAATCATGAGAGCGAGAATGTCTACGAGTTTCTGAAGGATTTTGCAGGCATGCTAGGGAAGAAATACAGCACTTAAAATTTAGAGTTGTACAAGACACTACAGATTTTGCCAATCTTTTTGAGTAGACAACAAGACTCTGATTGGTTGAGATCTTCCCAGGAGGTTGTTAGCAAAGTTATAAAGGATACCAAGATTAAACTATATTAGTACCAATGATAATATTAGCACTAGTGCTTGATGATGAACCCTCCATGTGAAAGATGCACAAAGATGTAAAGTGGAAGTACAGCTTTACTCAACCTCAGGCTCCTTTTAGAGCTACTTACACTTGTTCCAGATTTAAACTGAATCACCTCATTTAAGAAACATTTTCTGAGCAAAATAATGGGCATGTTATCTATTGATCACTCTCTTATTACATTTAATTGTGCAACAAATCAAAGGCACAGGAGCCTGCTGGTGTGAAAGAACAGAAATTAGATGCATGTTACATTTGATTGACCTGCAATTGCTGAGAACAGGAGGCTCTTTGGTAGGAGCCAGATTCAGTAGACAGTCTCATTAGATGTGTCATTAAAGGGAGCAAACCGTAACTATTCATCCACGCTGAGCAAGTCAGTGAAGCAGCACAAGCTCTTTTAAGGGGTGCATATCTTTATCAAGCTGTAATAGGGTGCTGTCAAGGGATACAAACATGTTGTTTTCTGAGGAAGATTAAACCTGGAAGAAGAAGGGCAAATATAGCTAAGTTCACTTTATAGTCAAGTTTGTGCACCCAGAGTACAGGAGCAAACAGACCAGTGGGCTATCAAATACAACACCCTACCATGGCATCATTTCAGGAAGCGTGTCTGAGAGGATGAGGTGACTTGCTGGCCCTTTGAAAACGTCATCATCCCGGAGATCCCCAGAGATTTACAGCTCATACTCCACTGTAGTAAAATAAAGAAAATCAGTGTTCTTTCTCTGAGCCTCCTAAGAAGGAGCACACATGCTGTTGTCACCCCCCTCTTGCAGTCCTGCTGTTTTGCAAAACTACAATAGAAGAGGATGTTTTTATGAACGAAACAAATGGTGCCATCTACCGTCCAAATGACAGGGCCACCTAGCTCCCTTGCATACATAGGAGCTAGCCCCAATTTTTCTGCTTTTTCCTTTATTTCTGTGTCGAGGCTCAGAGGCAAATGCGCTTTCGCAGTCTACTTTGAGAAATACATGCAAGAATATGTTACTAGAACATTTAATTATCTAGTATGACTTCCCTGTCTCAGTAGTCCCATCATAGCACCATAAGCAGTATGCAGTACTTACGGAGTATATATCTCTACTACTAGACACAGGAAGTAATTTTGCTGGAGGAAGAGTGTGCATGAACACCAGATACAGCTACAAACTAAAGAGAGGTAGAAGCTACCTCTGTCTTCTGATCCAGAAAGGTGTTTCTGTTTTTATTTTTAATTCCTGACCTGCTACTAGTGACTTAAAAAGTTCTCCAATGATCAGCAACCTTTGTTACTTAAGCTTTTATTATAGCATACCTTAAATAACTCATGTTTGGAATTAATTGTTACAGAGGATAAAAATGCAAATGAGAAAATAGAGCTGGCTTTTGCAGATCCCCAAGTCCAAGAGCAATAACTTTGCATTTAATGAAATAAAGGAATAGAGACAACCAATAATTAAAAACAGGTTGACAAAAAATCTTTGTAGCTTCCTCCTGATAACTCATGAGGCTGTCATATAAGTCAGGTCAGCAAGCAAGGAAAAACTGACATTAGAAAACAAGAAAAAAGAAAAAAAGAAAAAAAAAAAACTGCCCTAGAGTGCCAGGTGCCTGGTCTTGGCTTTACAGGGGAAAAAGTGTAATCTGACCTCATGTTGCCATCCTAACGTGGTAAATCAAAGAAGCTGTACTGAAGGTTCACAATGAACTTCTGGGTTCTGTCTGGCTCATGACCAAGTATTGCCAACTGGGGCAGCAGATGCACATACACTTACCATTGTCTGCTTTCCACCAGCTATGCTGGTGGCTAAGCAGACCATGAAGGTTCTCTGAAGTATGTTTGCAGACAACAGTTGGTTGGCACCAATTTCAGTTTACCTAGAAACAGCAGGTAGTTTTAATGTTTTGCTGGCTCAGGAGGCACCTCCTGGACTACACATGAGCCAGAAGAAAGTGTTAATGTAAATTAAGATGTAACCCAGGTGGCTTGAATGGAAGATTTACCTCAAAAGTTTATAAAACTTACTGAAGTGCAGTCAGACATCTTTTCTGTCCTGACCCTCTGTGCCTACGCAATATTTTTGGGCTTTTGCCAAATTCTTATCACAACTTTATAAGGTAAGGTAAAGCCATGGTGAAAAAGAGTTTTAAGCCATACCTGCAAACTAAAAATAGAGTGGGAATCTGAATGTGAGTTCTAACAGAAGCAACCTTCAGATTAGTACAGAAAAAAAAAATGGTGAATGACTTCTCAACTCAGTGTCTTTCTACCTACTGTAGATTAAATTTAGATGACACTGCCATGACCTAATCAATGTGTCAACAAACTTTCAGGCAAATTTCAGGCATGCATCCGAAATGAGAGGACTATCAGACGAGTATAATTTTTAGCTTTAAAGTGACACATAAGAAGCTATCTCAAATTAGCACAATAAAGCTCAATCCAGGGTAGAAATGAAAAGTTTGTCCTCAACATAGCTCTTGTACCATTATAATCTAATTCTGTAGTGTTTCTCTCCTTGCACTACTTCCTGCTCTATCCTGTAGACAGAGCTGAAATAAATTATATAGCACAAAAATTTGGCCTCCAAAGATGCCATTTTAACACAGCAGATGTAAAGACTTCAGGAAGAGACCTGAAAGGAAGAAAAATAACTTGACTGCGCCAGTCTGTTGGGATGTTAATGGTTTTCATTCATACAGAGTACTGGGTTTTAGATTAAAGGGACAAAAATATAAAGACCAAGAGTAAGAATGGAGGCCTGGAGGTGGAAAAAGAAGAGTTTTAATTTTATGAACATTCTTGGCATACATCAATATTGATAAGGCAATTCTCTCAGAAACAGTGAGGCATCTCCCACTGCATGTGACTCTTGGGGCTAGTTAACAGAAGGTGGATGCCACTGAATCAAATATTTAGCAGCAATGGAATAATATCTGGCAAAACAGACTCACGTCTGAAAGGTCAGAGATTCCAAGTTTGCTGACCTTGCAGCTTATACACCTTCATATCGCCAAAAGCCACAGGATGTTTTCCTGTGCTGTGGAGACCTGAGGGCCACAGAACTTGTGGGTGCACAGGACAGAGGTGAGGCTCAGTCCCAGGAGTAACAACACTCAGCTGCAGAAGAGGCAGAACTGGGTTTGGCAGGTGCCAGTCTGAGAGTGACTATTGGCACTAGTCCTAACAGTCTTTTCTGGGTCCCCCTGTCCAATCAAATATATCATTTTTTTTCTGTGTCGGCATAGACCCACCAGTCATGTTTCATGGTCTCTGGATATGAGACATGCTTGAAGTTCTTGCCAGCTTTGCAGATGAAAAGCTCCTCACCTACTACTTCGGTACTAACAGTGCGCTATCAACAGTGCTATCCATTATCAGTACAGTTTTAAGCAGCTGAGCTTTGTATTGTCAACGACAGTAAATATTAAAGATGCTACAACCTCTAAATATATATTATCTTTCAGTCTGTCAAGCGTACATTGCAAGAGGGGGCAGTGGCAGTTACAGAAGGTAATTATAGGTGGATACAAAGTAGTTTATCATAGCAGATGACAAATTGCAAGAAAGGATGAAGGACCTTTGTTCTATGTGGGCAATTCATACAGACTAACCAATAACATTAAAATAATTAACCTAGTAGAATGTAATGATTTTTTAAAACAGCATAAATGGTATTTAATTTGTTTAAATGAACTACCCCATTAAGACTCAAACTCATCATTTTGATTTAGAAAGTTTTAATAAGCCCAACCTTTAGCACAGTTTTAATAACTGTATTATAGATTTATAGATAAATGTCTGAGGTGGAAAATATCCTTATACAATGAACTCCTGATTACAGATGGCAAGGATTTCTCAGGAAGTTTTAAATCAGTGAGATTGGTAATAATTTTAATAGAAATAATATTCTATGTTTTTAACTCTAACATCAGGCATTTGCACATTTTTACCAGGACTGTAAAAAATTATGGTCTGTGGCAACAAAATTACAGGCTTCTAACTTTGAAAAAAAAATAAGTATATACATATATATATGTATGCGAAGTGCTCAAGTACTACAGTGGAAATAGCAAAATACTGACAAACGAGAAAGAGACATTATCCAAGTTGCATCATATAGTTAGCCACTATAGTGAAAGCATCTTTTAAGAAGTTTTCTGTGACCCTGGGCTCTTGAATTCAGTCTCCTGCTACTGCAGGTACCAGTCAGATAGTGTAGTGTTTTTCACCACCTGATGAAACTGCACCAGTGCTATTGAAGAAATAGCTCCCACAACTCATTTGCTTAGAATCATCGAATCATTAAGGTTGGAAAAGACCTTCAAAATCATCATGGTCCTCCAGCTCAGGGCATCCTGGGTCCCAAAGCCCATAATCAGCATTGAAGATGCAGGCAAAGAAGGCATTAAATGTCTCTGTTTTGCCTATGTCCTTGTCTGTGAGGTGACCTTCCCCATCAAGTAGCGGACCTATGTTTTCTTTGGTCCTCCTTTTTCTGTTCGTATATCTAAAAAAGAACCTTTTTATTGTCTCCCACAGACCTGGCCAGTTTCAACTCTAATTGGGCTTTGGCCACACCATTTTTTTCCCTACAAACACGAACAGTGTCCCTGTATTCCTTACATGTTGCCTTGACCCTGCTTCCAGCAGCCATACACTTTCTTTTTCTGCCTAAGCTCCAGAAGAAGATCCCTGGTCAGCCAGACCAGCCTTCTACCCTGCCTGCTTGACTTGCGGTATTTTGGAATTCCCTGATCCTGTGCTTTTAGGAGGCAGTGCTTAAAGACTGACCAGCACTGATGGACGCCAATGCCTTCAAAAGCAGTTTCCCAGGGGACCTTGCTGACTAGTTCCCTGAGCCTGAAGTCTGCTTTCCCCATATCCAGGGCTGAAGTTTTGGTGGCAGTTTTCCTTCTGTCACCATAAATTCTAAACTCAACCACATCATGGTCACTATGTTCGAGACGGCTGCCAATTGCCACATCCCCCACAAGACCCTCTCTGTTCTCCAGGAACAGATCTAGGAGGGCACCTTTCCTAGTCGGCTCCCTTAGCACCTGCACAAAGAAGTTATCATCTAGGTGCTTTATGAACCTCCTGAACTTGCTTGTTTCGGCTGTGTGGTGATCCCAGTTGACGTCTGACAAGTTGAAGTCCCCCATAAGGACAAGGCTAGTTGATCTCGAGGCATCTCTTAGTTCTGCAAAGAATAATTCATCGGCGTTGTCATCCTGGCCAGGTGGTCTGTAACTGGTGTAACTCCCACAATGACATCCCCTTTATTTGTTCATCCCTTAATCCTTACCCAGAGGCTCTCAACTTTGCCATCGCCAACTTGAAGTTCCGCACAGTCCAGCCCCTGCTTCACATACATTGCCACCCCGCCACCTCGCCTACCCTGCCTGTCCCTCCTGAAGAGCCTGTGACCATCTATTGCAACACACCAGCGACAGGACTGATCCCACCAGGTTTTGCTTATGCCGATGATGTCGTAGCTGTGGGACTGGGCCAAGACCTCTAGCTCATCCATTTTATTCCTCATACTGCATGCATTTGAGTAGAAGCACTTCAAATGTACCTCATTGTATGCAGCACCTTGTGGAGCAGATCGACGAACCTCACTAGCACACAGTCCCTCTGATTCCAGCACGCCATCCCTTAGCTTATCACTGGTGGGCCTGGTTTTATCCTTTTCCCCTTTTTTTTTTTTTTAATCCTTTTTATCCCTTTCCCCCTTTGACTCTAGTTTAAAGCCCCTATCAGCCCTATCTATCAGCCCCACTAACTCCTGAGCAAAAATATTTTTCCCTCTCTGAGAGAGGCACATCCCATCCCACTTCCCCAGCATTCACTCATCTGCCAAGCTGAAGGCAGGAGAGCTCCTAGTTTTGTCACTACAGAAGTTATCTGGCTACACCACTTCCCTCACTACCCCCCCCCAAAATCAATCTTCATGCTTCCATTTCCACTACACCTGTCTGAACTGGACACTGTCCTGTGTTTGCTGTTCTCACTGTCTGAGTGTTTTTGACACTGCTACAGCAGTGAATGTCTTATTCACATAACAAAGGACAGAATAACTCTACTGGAAATATTTTCCAATGGAAATTTCTACCAAAAAGAGCAGTTGCACACTTCTCATGTACACATATAGCCTGCCAAAAAATTTAAATGAAAATCTCTTTACAGCAAAGATGGGGCCACAAAGATTCAGGATAAATTTCCCTTCTGGTGCCCAGGCTGTACCACTTCTTAATATAAAGGTTTATTGAAAAATAGATGTGTAATTTATTTTTTGAAGTGACACAAATGAGAAGGAGCAGTTAACTGTGTTCTAGGTTAAAAATCCTTGAAACCTCACAAAGCAAAGTTCAGACAAGATTGGAGGTGTGCTTTTGTTTATAGACCTCTGGTAGATGGTAAGTTAATAAAAGCCTTTTGTGCTGAATGCAGAGCTCAAGGTATTGTGTCTAAAGCAGATGGCAGACAGTCTCTTTTTGGAGAAAGAGACAACCCGTGAGTCTGTGAAACATGGTAACCTATCCAGCATCCTTCACAAAACCATACAGCTCTTCCAGCCTCTATTGTCCCCACATTGCAGCCCTTCTGCTAGCTAATCAGTCCTTGTAGTTTGCCAAAAGATGTTGAGGTTTTAGCTACAGAAATAGCAAGATAAAACCAAATTCTAATTATCTGCCCCCACATCACATTTTGCCACAGGTGCTGCTATATCTAAACACAGGTTATGAGGATTCTGCTGTTGGTCAGGATGAACACAAAACATTTGTCCAGGGAGATATTTAACCAATAGTTTTATCTCAGGTTTTGTTCAGGAAATAGAGCTAGTGAGAGGGAAATCATAGGAAAGCATTAAGAAACAACAACTACTAAAAAGTTATCTTTCTTAAATTCAGGGGAGTTTAAAAGCTACACAAAACACAGAGGGAATAAAATAGTAAGTGTGCAATGTATGATGAGGCATAATGAAAAGGTAAAACAAGGAAAAAATATACCAGACAAAGATATAATCTTGACTGAAACAGCCAACATATCTTCAAAATACAGTCGTTTATCTAGCCATCTAGACAGCATTAAACTTCATAGAATCATTAAGGTTGGAAAAGATCATCCGTTCCAACCATCACCCTACTACCAATGTCACCCACTAAACCATGTCCCTAAGCACCAGGTCCAACCTTTCCTTGAACACCCCCAGGATCGGTGACTCCACCTTAGAGGTGGGGAGTCCTCTCCTTGTGTTCTACCTCGACTATTTCAAGTGAATTTGTGCTGAGACAGATTTTTGAATTGTGCAGAGGCTTTCACTGTGCTGACTCACAATAGCATAGAAGCTGGCTAAAGGAGGCTTCTATCAAACTCCTCGACTCTGCAATAATAACCAAACAACACAGGGTTCCAGGATTAAAACAGCTAGGAAAAAAAAATAAAAAAAATTAAAAAATAAAACTGGTTTGGAAAACAGAGTGATTAAATGCCCATGTTCGTCTGTAAGTGAGAAATAAAAAAGGATTTAAGGAGCACATTACTCTGTATCCACAAACAGCAGGTGCCAGAAAGAGAGAAAGGAAGACTACGGGTTGTTTTCTGACAGTCATTGATTCTCAGTTGATTAGTGTTTTAAATAGTTGTTCATTAGATCTGACAAGGCTAACTGAAAGAATGTATTTCCGAGATTTGAGGTCTGCATTGCAAACAAGAAATGAAGGACCATGGAGTTTTTTATTTCTTTTTTTTTTTTTAATGAAAAGACACTATGTGACCGATTCAATTTTGAAGGGCCTGTTTTTCACTAGTAGAGGGCTAAATGAGTCTCCTAATATGAAAGAAAAGAAGAAGCTGGAATAAATTATGCCAAAAGAAAATCTACTACAGCTGCTTCAGTCATCTTACCTTTCATTATTCATCTTTTTTTGCAATGTTTTCATCTGGTCAACTCCTTACATGGCAAGCCTCAGCCTTAGGAAGAAATTTTCCACTCAGAAGGTGGTGAGACACTGGAACAGGTTGCCCAGAGAAGTTGTGGATGCCCCATCCCTGGAAGTGTTTAAGGCCAGGTTGGATGGGGCTTTGGGCAACCTGTCTAGTGGGAGGTGCCCCTGCCCATGGCAGGGAGTTGGAACTGGATGATCTTTCAGGTCCCTCCTAATCCAAACCATTCTGTGATTCTTTGATTCAGGTGAGCACCAGCAGCAACAGAACAGAGGTGTCCCTCCCAAGCACAGCTCCAATCAAGCAGAACCACGGCAAAGTCAACTTAATTGAGGTCTTGGGGTACTGAAGTCTCAGTACAGTCTATGACAAACAACCACAACAGGTTTGGACCACTGACGAGAGAGCTAATGACCTTACTGCTACTGGACAGATTTTAAAAGATTTAAGAGTCTTCAGAAAAGCCCCTCAACAATCATTCTGATCTCTATCAAGAAGTTGTGCATATGCATTTGAAATTTTATAATTTTAATATTTACTGTTAATTATAAATGTTCACAGATTTGTCTCAAGCGTAGACCACTGTGGCTTGAGTTTCCAGTAAAGGCCAGTGAGAACCATATCCTGTGTTGTCCTTGTCCTCTACAGTAGTCATCAGTTAAACCCCAGGCAATAAATGTATCAGAACTTTGTTTTGCTATACATGATTTCTGATTAACACATCCATAACATCTCTCAGGATACATTATTTCCCTGCTTTTGCCTGGTGCACAAAGACAGAAATCTGTCAGTATTAGATTCTGGAAGACACATTCAAGGTTTTGCCTGTGTCTTCAATCAACTACTCTGGAAGAGAATGACTTGCAACATAGCAGTTTCTACCTGCAGACCTAGGGTCTTACTAGCATGTAGATGTGTCTGTAAGCCTTATTTCTCTACAATGTCATGTGCTTCGAGTTCAAGGTATGATTTCATGAGACAGAGTGCAGCGAACTGAAGCTTGATTTCATTAAAATTGAGAGGTCTTGAAGTCCTCTTCTATATCCTGATTCCTTCCTCAATCCCAGTCGCATACTCCCGCCACTTACCTTACTTGCAATCATCGGTTCCTCTCTGTGAGTTTATTAAACCAGAAAAAAAAAAAAAATGTTCCAACAAACTATCAGTATTTTTCTGTGAAACAAATTAGTTCATTATAAACTTTGTGGATCCAACATGTATCAGCACAACCAGACAAGACTGAGCTACTCAGCTGGGAGTGGTAAGGAAAAAGTGGAGAGATAAGGGAAAAGATTTCATTGTCAGCAAGTTTTTATATTCCATTTGGCAGGATATGAAGCTAGTTAAAAAAATGAGGGAGTGAGGGGATGAAAGAGAATGTCATGGCACCTTTAGTTACGTGGTAAATCATAAATGATTTGTATATTATTGGAAGAGATTATATTCATTTTCTTCTCTGGAGTCATGTTACTTCACTGTCTAACTCAGCATCATTTAACACTCCATGTCCAAATCATCCCCTAAGATTTAAATGTATTTACAGTTACACAAGGGGAAAAACTCACACCACATTTATTGACACAGATTATTTTACATGGATTTATATCATGGTAATTGCAAGTACAGCTGTGCCTAAGATAAGACAGATTTGTAGGGTCTCTAAGTTACTGCACACCTCTGAAGTGTTCATGGCATCATCTCCAAACTGTTTCCTGAAGAATAAAAATAAAATGTATACAGGGATTTTTTATTTTTATTTTCATTCAATATTCTGTCTTAAATAGCTGGGAACCTAATTCATGTAAATCCATTTACTTCAGCACATACCTCTTTTTTTAACATCTACCAGTCTAATGTAGAATGGTAATATATCTGTAGAGATATAAACTATGTAAGAATCGCTCTCTTAATACAACTTACACTAACAGCTACAATACAAGCTCGTTGGCCTGCTGACCAGTCCTTGTCACAACATAATCACTAGGAAGTCAACAATTGTGGATTATTGTCCCATTGTGAATGAGTAGATACTGATGTTTCTGACCCAGTTTTTAGGATACAAGATTTCATACCTGTTTCTTTAACCAGCTCTATACCCAAAGATTATTTCAGTAGGCTGGCACATAGCTTTACTGACAGAAACAAAAGCTGTGCTTCCCACTCCTTCCTTTTGCACATCTTCTTGCCACTACTCCTGCTTTTGGCCAGGAAGCACACAATTTGGTATGAGTTGAGCCAATTCATCACTGACCAAAGAAATATTCTATGATTCTAAAGAGAAAGACACATTTTCTTGTGGCTGAATGTGTTATCTGTCTGAAGGGATGGGGGAAAATGATCAGCCAGTGACTAGAAGCAGTTTATTGGACAGTAGCAGTTCAATTTTTCCCCCGTTAAATGGCATGTATAACTCAGAAATGTGATATATGGAGTAATAACTCGTGTCAAGAAGATGGTTGATGTTAATAAAGAAGGGGGAGATGTGAGAGTGTGGCCATGGGGGTCGACGAGCCCCATGGCTGGTGATAACATCGGACTCTTAACGATGAGGCCATCGGGAATGTGAAGAGTTGAGAGGGAACAAAGAAGGGTGATTCAGGAGACGCCTTGCCGTCTCGGGTTGCTTGTTCTCCCCACGTTAAGGCATGGAAGTTGCTGGGGGTTTGCTGTTGCCGGGCGAGGTTGTTTGAAACGCGGGAAAAGACGGCCTCGCATAAGTTGGTGTCGATCACATTTTGTTACTGTCGGGAACCTTGTGGGGGGCAGAGCATGCGCAGAAGAGGGAGCCGGTCGAAGCCGCGTCTGGACGAGATAATTATAATACAAAGCGGGGATAGGTCATACATATGTATGGCCCTACTCGGGTTTCTTATGAATATGTAAAAGCAATGTTCTATATATTTAGAAAGTTCGACGGTTGTGCGTCTTGGTAGAGGATAAGACTCCAGGTGCAGTCAGCGCTGCTTACTTGCTTTTTATAAATATTACTGAATTCAGATTGAGTTGTATCTTCATTTATAACAGAAAGAACTGCATTACATTAATAGCAAGGAATACAAAAGGAAGAAAAAATAAAAATCTGCCCTCACTTGCACACCAGGAATCCTCTGCATTTTCAGCAGCATATGGCTGATGTTCTGACCAACACATTGGCTTCACTTTTGAAGTGCAGCCCTTGCCAGTTCTAGCACAACAGTGAAATGATGTGAACTCCATGCAAGATAGTATGAATTTCTCCAGTCCAAATCTGACTTAACAATTTACAATCACAGTTCACCACGAGAAAATTGGGTGCATTTCTGGGTGCAAACCTGCCTGAAGGGTTATGATTTGCAAGCTCATGCGAGTTTGTTCTTAGAGACAGTGAGAAAGCAAATAAATAAATAAAAGAACATTAATCCCTTATTAAATATATATATATAATAATGGAAAGGTTCACACAACTGGAAACCTCAGGACATTTGTGTGGAGTAGCTGATAACTGCTATCACTGCCTCCTCATTGACTCTTCATTGGCAGCTTCACACTTCTTGCAGTTCTGCAAGCATCGATTTAAAATGGCCTGTAACACTGCCAGCTTAATTTAACAGCAAGAATCTGAAGCTAGTGAAAAAAAAGAAAAAAAAAAAAAAAAAAAGGAAAAGCTATGCAAGTTCTACAAGAGACTCTATAGTACATCCTGGAAGAGACATTGTTGCTCCCTTCCTATAGATTTCTCTTTTTGCTTTAAATGAAAACTAGGGGAATATGTAAGCATCCAAAAAATGTTGATATGCCAGAGTTAAATTTTAATAATCACCTATTTATATTTGGTCTTTATAGTTCTGTTTCCCCAATTTAGCTAGCAAGTCATTTCTCATCTTGCTCACATAGCTTTGCACATGTGAAAAAGAGATGCTTGTTTCTCCAAAGACTGCAGTATAATCACTGTGTATGTACTAAAGAAACTGCACAAGTCCTGTGAGATCCGTCCCAACTAGTGGTAGATTACAATGTACTCAAAACACCAACATTGGTTCCCCCAGGGGCCACCACTGATTTCAGCAGTAGCAGAACTGGCTGATTGTTAGCCTCTAAATGAAATGTCATTAGTATTTCCTTAATGGAGTTATGGCTTCTAGCCTTTTAGTCTCTATTGCCTTGACCTTGTGTTGTGCCCTCATGTTGCAAAATGAGTGCATAAATCCGTATTGTCATACCAAGTTCTCCCAAAGGCCTGGCCCTTTGACATGGCAATTTGTTTATAATTTATAATGCCCATAAAGCTTCCATGACTTGGGTTAAACTTAAAAAGTCTTGGCCACCTGCCTAACATTCACCTGATGATTTGTTCAAATTTAAACTTTACAGGTGCAAATTTCCTTGAGGCAGGCACCAATCTGTATAGGAGGCCAGACTCGCATTCAAGGCTTTGCATTTTGCATTTGCTTGGCAGATCCTTAAGCCTACCTAGAGATGTTGTGATTTCATGAGCTTTGACAGAACTAAAGCTTTACTGCTCCAAACTCAGGTAATGGTCAGGGCCCCTACCTGGGAAAGAAGGGATTGGAACAACTTTCAAAATTGTCTGTCACTATAACTTAATAAATCTAGTTTAGACATCTTAGATTTAATGTAATTAAAATTTATCTTAAGGATGAGAAGTCATTCATTTCATCTTTGCAGTTGTTTTGTTGTTTTTTTTTTTTTTTAATTAGATATTTCCTTGACTATGTTACAGATGTTTTATTTCTTCCATAATATTCTTTTTGCACTACCCGTTGGCTTTCCAAAAGGCTCCTGGGCTAATTTGTGCCTACGTAGGTATAAATAAATTGGTGAATTCGCATCTGCCTCTAACAACAGCTGCACAACATGTGCAGTGATGGGGTAGTATGTCCCAGAAAAAGACAAAGGCAGCCTGTATTTGTTGTGATGTATGTTCACTCAGGTGAGCGGGAGTGGAGATATCCATACTGGGAGTGGGGGGTAGACAGGTGATAATTGCCTTTCAATTGCTTATTGACTGACTTGCTAGGCAGGAAAGCAGAAGTAGCAGCTTTTAAGTCTTACAGGACACAACTTGGAAAGCTGCTTCAAGTTCTTACGGTGATTTGTTCTCTAAACAGATAATGGTGAGCAGTAGCTAGAGGGGTTTGACAACAGAATACGTTGTTATTTCTTCCTTGGTTTTGAAAGGCTACAGAAGGATAATGAGTAAGAGCCTCCCTACTAGGCTGGAAAGGTCAAGATCCTCTTTACAACTCTGTCAGTGTTCTTGACTGATTTTTTTAATGACTGAATGGAAACAATTTCTTTATTTTTTTAGTGGGTTTAATTTAGTTAAGGTGAACTTTTGCGATCAAATACATAGCTGCTTTGATGGATTATTTCACCTTTCCCACCTATGCTGCAACTTATGACTCTCCTTCACACCTCTCCTGGGTCCTCTCTTCTGTCTTGGATCCATTTGTGCAGAAGTATGCACTGGAGCAGTCTTTCTGCCATAGGAATTGTGGCAACAAGGATGAATAATTCAAACTGAATACCTTGGTGACATTTTCTTGTCCCTATTGTTTTGCTAACTTTCTGTGGGAAGATTTAAATCCTCTTGAACTAGTTATTAAAATACTAAGCTCTCTATCTATATTTTCATTCTAAAGTTGTGTTTGATCACGGTACTTGCTCTATATATTTCTAGTCCTTACTTTGGATGACTTGCTCCTATTTTAAAATCACATTTCTAACATGAATGCTCAGCATAAGTCGATTTCTGGGATCATTCTTGTTAGAAGGTATTTTGGCTGCTAGTAAGTTTTTTCACTTCAGAAAACTCACAGAAAAGGAGGGCTACCAGTTATGACAATTCAGATGTGTAACCTTGCTATATATTCAATTCACCACCCTCTACTTGAAACTTTTAAAAGTCTTTCACACTGTAAACTAGGATGAGTTTTCTGTTTAAAAGAACCTATTTTCCAATCACTTGAAGCAAATAGATTTTAAAAAGGAAAAGTCATGTGGGAAATGAACTATACATGCTTTGCTTTCAAAATAACTTTCTTTGTATTTAAAGAGACTTGCTCTTGGTAAAGAAAGGTCAGTAATGGGTGAGGGAACTGATGTGATTTTTCATGATCAAATTTTTAAACTTTGGCAATATTCCATATTTCTTTTCTAAAAATCGTTTTTAGATGCATTTTTACTTGAAAAAAAAAATCGCAAGTTTTCTCTGTATCCTTGCAAAAAGTGATGCTGGCAATAAATTAATACAGCTCCCTGACCACTGCAGACTGGGATGATTTTTTACTAAAAACAGTTACACAAAGCTATTTCCTCCTTTCACCCTGACTTCAATCTGTGTTAGGCAATAACATGGGGAAAATAGAGTACTGAAGGACAATCCTGTTTCTCAGCTTTTGCTGAAAGAATATCAAGCAATTATAGAGCCACAAAAACAGGGGAGACAAGACATCAAGAGGTCACCTTATCATCCTGCCCCATGGCCCAGGACAGGATGAAGAATACCCCAAAGCAATATAGTCCTTGTACTGCAGGCATTTCCAATATTTCTTCTAGTTCTTTTTTTTTTTTTTTTTCTTTAGCTTACTGTATTTCAATACGGTTGAGAGAACATCACTATTTTAAAATCTCATATGATGACAGATGTAAAAACACTTGCACATGTGAAAGTAAAATTTTTGAGTGTAACACTGCTCTTAACAAAATTTAACAGACAAGTTGTTAAACTTGTTAAATTTTGCTGCAAATATGAAGAACTGGTGTCCTGGGCAAGTTTTTCTGAACGTCCTGAACACTTCAGTGGTTGATACCATGACTTTAATAAAAATAAAATAAATTAAAAATAAATAAATAAAGCAGTCTGCAGAGACTGTGATGCTGTTATCCATGGTACAAAGGAACTAACTCATCTCTGCACAAGTGTGTTTGTGGGACTGTGCACAGCATCCCCACGTATTTCAGGATGATTGTGGTAAGTAAATTAGCTTCAGAGGCTGAAAAAGCAGATATATAACATGCATTTTCTCATTAAGTGAGATCCTAAACTGTTAGGTTGCAGAAGGCGTTTGACGTCAACATTACAACCAGGATATTAAAGTTATCAAAACACATCTTGGAGAAAAGTGATACCACAAGATAATGTTCTAGTTAACTGGGGAAAATTGCCAAATTTGAGATCCGTATTAGCAAAAGAGGAAAAAAAAATAATAAAGAAAAATACAGGTTTTGAAAAAGACTAGTTTACTAAACAGCTTGGAACTCTAAGAATCTGACTTTGCCTACTAGGTTTCCTGTCTTCCACTATCTTCTCTCTTCTGAATGCCACTGTTAGCAGCTATTCACAGCTCCATTCAAATTTCCTGTGCTTCCAAGTGCCCACCAGAAATGCATTCCAATGGCTTAGAAAGGTTTTTTGAACAGAAGAGGAAAATGTACATGTTCAAGAATACCTCCTTTTGATTTATGTTTGCAGAGGAAAGCAAGGATAAAGAGAAGATTTTCAAAATACCTTCCCAGTGTGTTACCAGCAGAAAACATCTGTTTTTCCACGTTGCACTCTGCCTTACAGAATGGAAGCAGGCCAGAACAATTCCACCTGTCTTCAGGTTTACAAGTGAGATTTCAGAGCTGGGTTTTGTTCCTTTAACAGAAACGTTTTGTAGAACCTAGCTAACAATATCAACTTCTCCCGGCTGTTTTTACAGTCCTCTGTAATCGAAGGAGATATTTCTTCTAAAGCTGTGGCTTACCACACTTGTAGGGAGGGATCTGCTTCCACCACTGTGCAAGATGTAACAGTGAAAGCAACTGTCAAGAGACCTCAAGTCACTATCCAGGGACCTTCGCACACCTTCGTGAGGAGAAAAAAAAAAAAAAACAGGGAAGGGGACGTGGGGAGGCTGCTGGTGAGTGATTGATTTTACAAATAGACATTTTGACACAGGATGTTAGGTTCTGCAAATGTATAGAGAAAATATTTGTTCCCTTAAATATTTAAAGCTTTTTCATGTGTTCATGTTTTGCTAGAGAAATCTATTAGTTATATCTCTAATTCCCCAAAACATCATTCTTGGAAAGAATTAATTTTTTAAGCAATGCTTTTTCTCCTAAGTTCTGCAAGGCAGAAGAGATTTTTTTTTCCTGCTTAGGAAAGACACTAAGGGTGTAATATTTAAATAAGGGTTTCAATGATAGATATGAAACATAAGATGGTAAATTAAATAATGCAGTGCCTAATTAAATAGCTCAGATAACTAATTATTAAATCTTTTTTCTTTTTTTTTCTAAGGGATCTTGGTGACTTCTCTTATGATTTTTCTTCAGATAATTGAGGTAACTATTCACCATACCTTGAAAGTTATCCTTTCTCTACCTCATCAAAAATTTAATGTGAATACCACTTATCTTTACTTTAGACTTTTCTGCATATACATCTCCTGCTATGATCAGAAGCATTCCTGATATTCATGCAAGAACATGTAAATACATTGGAAGAATTATGTATATAATTGTGTTATAAACTGCTATTTTAGCTACCTCAATATTCTTTAGTCGTGGCCAAAAAAAAAAAAAAAAAAAAAAACTAGACTCTCTCTTAAATTGTTTACCTCTTATCAGAAACTTAGTTATTTAATAAAATATATACATATATATACATATAATCTTCCATGCAAAAGCAGTAGAAGGTGTAGCATTTTTACGGTATAACGCTTGCTGAGCTGAAGACTTTTAAACATGATTCATTTTAATCTCAGTGTGGCCATTTCCTGATTTGCATATTCCAGTTAATCTGAATTTTCCATGTGACGACACAGTCAGTGTCTTCTAAGAATGTCTGTAATGGCCAATCGCAAGTCCTCAGAACTGCTAATAAACTGTGGTTTTCCAAGAAAAAGAAAAAAAAAAATCTCCTGCTGCAGGCTGTACTAGGATGGCCAGTCTTTTTTTCAATCAAAGCTAAGGTGAAACATAACTACAAAGACCTATTGTGGAAGTCCTCTGATCCACAGCTTCCAATAACATCCTAAATTGCCAATAGAAGGGATTCCCTGCAAATTATCACTATGGATTTCACTTATATGCTTAACTATAATATTTCCTTGGCCTACAATGAAGTAAAGATTTCATGAAGCTAGGTATATTATAAAGACAGGGAGAAACAGATCTTACCATTGGGAGGATTACAACTTAAATCAGGCAGAGCAGATGAGTTAGGGAGAAATTTAAATTGTTTTAAAGCTGCAAAACTGAGATCCAAAGAAAAAATAAATTTGGAGCAAAAGGTACTTCTGCAGAAAAGACCACTAGATTTTCTGAGGCCCACCCAACACAGTCTCTGCCCTAAAGCAGTGGCTGCCAAATTAGGAGCCTGATGGAAATTTAATTGCTGAAGCAGGCATACTCTTAATGTCATCAGTGAAAGTTTGGAAAGTACAGTTTTCAGGTCTTTGTAATCCAGCAAGACCAGCTTTGTAGCAAACACAGCTCTCCCAAGAGCTACAATTAGTCAGTGATCGGATACCACTGGGGAGAAATGCATATCTTCTAATTGTTTTGTATTATCTAAGCATTAGCCTCATTCAGAATCTAGCTAAGTACATGGCTGTCTTTACAGGATTACCTCATGTCAACTAGACTGACTCACTTGTGGGACAATATGACCCTTCTTTCTGATAATTTCATCCAAAAAGTACCAAAATTTTTTAACTGCTTTTGTGTTTCTTGCCTTCTCTTTCTCTCACAGTTTCCAGTTTCTAATCTCATTACTACTGTAGGTACTATCTAAATAGGTTAATAGACTGCTGCTGTGGAGCACTGAAAATCTGTCTAGGCAATCAGTCGTCTGTTTAAAACGGTCACATGAAGTTTTAAATTGAGATGGGGCTTGAGTCAAAATGTTAGGGCTAAAAACCTTTGCTCCATGGGATGGACTGGATACATGGTCACATTTTGTGTCTCTTTTCTGAACTGATTAATTATCTCACCTCTCAGACAACTATCAGTGGAAATTTCTCACTTGCTCTTTGAATGATTCGAACAGAAAAAACAAGTATTCAGACAGAGGTATATTAAACAGAAATAACCACTGCTAATTAATTAATGTCAGACCTATGCATGCAGCACATACATAGTTAGGTCCAGATTTTCTTTGGTGATTAGGCATTGGTCCCTCTTCAGTTCAGAAGGAAGACTAAGATGTGAATGCCCTTGGCTAACCCCACAATTTATGTCAAAGAATACAGTAGGCAAAAAAAAAAAAAAAAAAAAAAAGAGGCAAACAGCAGCACTATTATCCAGTTGGTCTTGCATTCAGTACTGATAGATGTGAGAACCTTGTCTGAAATGAGCCATTTAGTGACAGCATTCCTCATTTGATCTGCAACAAAGCAGCTTCCAGGAACAGTCCTTACTCCAGCAGTTCCCTCCAGGAGATATATCTGCAGCAGGAGGTGAGGAATTCTGGCTATGGTGCACCTCATGAGAGTCTTCATGAGGTTGTGACAAACTAGAAAAAAGTTTGAAGGATCTCACACTGAATCTAACCTTTCTGAGTCCCAAATCTAAAAACAATGTCTTAATGAAAAAGTCTGAGCCAAAGCCTGTCTCTTTGTGCTTCTTAGAGTTTTCACAGCGATGTATGACAAAAACATGGACACAGCAAGAAAAAACACCAGCACCACCATTAAAAACATGAGTAAGTCACTGAAAGCACATCCAATAGCAGCACAATGCTGATCACAAAGGGATTTTAATTTCACAGGTCTAGTGGAAGAAACTATTTCAGACACTTATTCCTGTGCATTTCACTGCCTGTACAAAATTACTTTCAACAGGATCCGTCAACTTTTCTACTGCAACTCTGACCACACCGTGGATTCTGTATTGCTTTCTCCGTTGAAGTAGCTGAAAATGCAGGTATAGGTTTTGCTGACCCTTTGGGCGGGGGGGGTGGGGGTTGAAGTATTTTTGTAATAATATCTATAGTCGATTTTTTTTTTCCACATTTCTAGGTGAGAAAAAAATCTATCAAGATAACTTTTACACAGACAGAAAGAAAGAGCAGGACAGAAAAAAAAAAAAAGAGAGAGAGAAAAAAACAACTTTACAGGGCTTTGTTTTTGGTGCACTTATTTGGGTTTTAGAGTAGGTTTTTTATTTTATTTTTTTTGCTAGCAAAGTCAGGAACAACATCTTTAATATTGAATCAATGGAATGGCTGTCTTTTTTTCTTCTTTTTTTTCTTTTTATTTTTCTTTTTTAGATTTTTGCAGTCCCATTTTAGGATAGATCTATATCCTCTTGACAAAGCCAAAGGTAATACTTGTTCCTCAAGGACGGATCTGGAGAAATTCTGATCCTCTTTAGTGTCTTATGAGTAGATGCCCTAGTTTGGAGGGAAATGCCTGCTGTGCACAGCAGGAGCTGGTGCCAGGCTACAAGCTCACAGGATAGGTTGTGACAAGATCTGTTTTTTTCCCATATGTTTAAACTTAACCCCCTCCCTGCAAAACTTTTGCAACTGGCTTCATCGTTTTCAGTTTTTCATTGTAACTGAATGACATGCTGCTGTAATAATTTTTTGTCTAAAGGGGTTTATTTTTCTTTATATCTAATGGGCAATTACACTTTTGTTATTGTTAATGAGTGGCAACTTTTTCCAAAATCACTCTACAGACAATATCATCCATCTTATGAGTTGATTGCTTCTTTGAAGAGACTGAGTGATCATCTTGAAATGCTTATGCTGATGTGAAGCCATAATATAAATTGTTTGCTTGACCTTTTCAAGACTGAAAGCCTTACTTTTTTCAGCTCATCATAATGTATTGATTTTGTAACAGAATAAAAGGCTTCTCCTCCCACTCACCCTTTTCTCCAGAACGAGAGAAGTGGACATATGCTGAAGTTTTGTAGGATATCATGCTAAATATCTCATTATGGAACAGTTCAGGCTTTCCAAAACTGCAGTCCCTATAAACACCCTAGCTCCATATGTAACCTACAGGAGCAAATAAAGGAGAAGTGTATATCAAATGTCCCTCATTACCCTCTGGTATTTAAAAAGGTGAGTTAGTTTTCCTTTTGTCTCAGAGTTATACTGTGCCTCATCCTAATCCTATAGACACAAACAGGAGCAGATCATTGCCTTCAGACTGACAAGAAAGAAAAGCTGAAAACAGACATTTTGATTTTCTGTGTCTTTTAATAACCTTGCTACAGCTTCTTGTCCTTGATGCAACCCTGGCATATCCCAGATCCACTGATCCTTTTGCATTACTGGCACAGATTTTGCTATTTCTGCAGGCGTCTAACAGAAAGCCAATTCAGCTCTTTCACTGTGTGAATGAAAGCTCAACCCTTTCACACTAGGCAAAGCAACAGTGCGGTCTTTAGCAGGAGATATCTTTGTTGCCCCAACAGATGAGATGCTAGAGAGTTGTTCAGCCAGAAAGGAAGGTCAAGCAGAACCTTTGCCTGCGAAAAGACAAACAGGTGTCATAGGATTTGGTCATTTTGTATTTCTTCTTACCTTAGCCGTAGTAGTAGCACAAACAGGATTCTGTGAGGTATGGAAATCCTAGATAAACACACACAAATCCGTTATCCATTACAAGCACACACGAGGAGAGGAGAGGCAGTAAAAACCTGAGCCACACTGACTCCAGCCACTCATTGGAGCAGCAGCCCGTGACTGTCCCTGTACTCACAGTTGAAGCATCATTTTTGGTTCTGCTCAAAACTCTGCCTAATACAAAGCCAAGGCTAGATGCAACTCCAACATGAAAAGGGTGTAACCTTTTGCCAACTTGTTCATACACAAAGATTACAGGAGATAATTATACATGTTTTAACTGACGTTGCACTACAGTTTACCATCCTCCACATCTCAGCATCTGCTCAAGAGAACCAGAATAAAGAACTTGTTACAACACCAAACTGGGAACACACACACACACACACACACACGCACCAAAAAAAAAAAAAAAAAAAAAAAAAAAAAGAGAGAGAGAAGAGTAAATTCTGCCCAGGCACCAGCAGTTTCGTAGCAGTTAGCTTCTGTGATAAGAACAGGAGAATGGGTTCAACCCTTGGCAGAAGAGCTCTGCATTGCTGTCAAATAAGCTTCTCTAATGACTGCATACATGTGGAAAATCACAATCACTGCAGATATTAATGACAATGAACTTATTAGATAAAAATAGATCTAAGTGATAGCTTTTCCTCATGTTGACAATGCAGAAGAAATAATCTGTTAGGGTGCCTGATGACACTCCACCAGCAACCTATTTAACTATGCATAAAGCATGCTAAATCAGACTGAATCCAAGTACTGTGCTGTGGATTCCCTGGGCGCCAGACATGGTCTGACATGCCAAGAAGCTCAGGAACAGCTTAGACACTGCCAAAGTCACACATAGATGTAAACCTGCAATCTGAATGGCTGTATTCTACCTCCATCCCATCCCTGATTTCTGCAGCCATTCAGTGAAACAGTTAAAGCAAATGCAATTCTTGAAAAATAACACGAAACCCATCACAGAGATAATTGTGCACAGTTTAGTGACCTTTGCTGGCTTTTTAATACAATCTGATTTCAAAATGGGCACAGAATTGTTTTGGGCTTTATGCCACTGTCTAGGCCATAGCAAAATTTTTAGCTGCCCACATAGTATTAATATGAGAGTAGAGAGTTAGAAAATGTCTGCTACTAAATGAAAGGCAAAGACAGGTTTGGGGGAGGACAAAGAGAATGGATGTGGTTTCGATTTTAGCTATAGAAATGCTGAGAACCTTCTTTCATACTCAGTTTAGAAATGAAGAAATAACAGATGTCATCTGATAAGTGTTATTTTCTACCAGTTTCCTTGCCTGCATTTATACAACAGCAAGCAGATATGGATCGATAATAGAATCAATAATAAGAATTAACGCTAAGGATATTAAAATTGCTATAATTACATTCCAGACAAATCTGGACACAAAATTGATTCCCTGTCCTGCAAATGTTGAAATGTAAAACATATTCCTCCTTTGCATCGGAAAAAAGCTATAGATTTTTATATTTTTTTTCTTTTGTGTCTGTGTGTGTCTGTGTCTGTCTGTGTAAAAACAGAAAGAAAGCCTAGTAGACAAGAAAGACAGAGGAAAGCAGAAACAGATGAGCAGAAAGGTTTCAAAATAGCTAATAGACTTTTGTCTAGGCCACTCAAATTAGATTTCTGTGAAAACTCAAGTCCACTCTTTAGATCAAATCAGAAAAACTAAGAATTCAAATGTGGGTCTCAGAAATCCCACCTGAGGGGTACAACTGTCAAGTTATTTATCTTTTTTGAAGGTGAGTCCCTGTTCTTGAACAATGCTCCGTCAAAACAATACATTCCACAGCATCTCATGTGGACATCAGGCCTTTTCCAATTTGTCAACATTTCCAACCAGCCGTAGTTACAGGACTGCACACCCACTGTCAAACTCACAGAATGGTTGCCTGAGGCTACTTCTGTGCAAGCAGAAATTCAATATGGCATAAAGACAAAGCATTTTAATTTTTTTTTCTTAGTATCCACTGATGAGTCTTCTTTTTGCTAAATGGACACATGGGAATGGACATTTTCTGGCAGAGCATAGCCTTAACACAAAACAATCTATATGGCAAGTAGGAATATGCGTTTAAAACAATATAACCAACCCTGTATTTGAATTTTTGACAACAGACCATTTTCCAGTATAGCCGTTATTTTTCTGTCCTTTATTCCCTACTAGTGGTTCGATTTCTTATTCAGGAGAAATAACAATTTACAATATTATCATATTCTCTTCTCCTTCCTCCAGTCTCCACAGCAGGGTATGCCATCCTCTTAGATACGCTATTTAAGTGTTAGGGAGTCTATTCTGTAAACTAGAGGGAGAAAGTGACCACTGAAAAAAACCTCTGCAGCAAAGTCTGTTACACATCTACCTCCCATTTTTCTTTCTAGAAATTCACAGGCAGGTCCCTACAAGACAGGAAGTTAAGCAGAAGTAGAAGACAGGTGTTTGTTGTAGCTTATGGTTTCAATGACCTCTAGGATGAAATTCTTTCTTACTCAGAGTGATCACCACTTTGCAAGCAATGTAAAGCTGAGATTCAATCACCATTGTCCTGCAGTTGCATCAGGCCAACAAATTAAGTTTTTCAGAACTGTACTGAATGTGGTGGAATCCTTTGGTAAGAACAATCCTGCAGCATTAACGCCACCCAAGCTGTCACTGTGTGTGTGGTTTGAGCACCACACATTACAAAAAAAAAAAAAAAAAGTATGTAGTATATGTAACAGTACAGTATAACAGCATATAGCCTACATATTTTGTCACCTTGGTTCCTTGGTTTCAAGGACCCCTGTGTGAGGTATACTTTATTTTCTGTTTTATTTCTAAAAGAAAGTGTTCCCAATGGGAAAAAAATAATAATAATAATTTTAAAAAGTTTAATTTCTCCATCAGACAACTTTGACTGTCTAATATTGCAACCCACTCCTGAGAGTTTCTAAAGAGATTTTTCTGAAATGGCAATCTATGTACAAGGAAACTTTTCACAGTTGCGGGAGAAATGTATGCGAAGTCTAGAGAGCAGCACGAAAATCTTTTAGAAGAACCCTGCAATAACAAATTCTTTAAAATATGTTTTGAGTGACCTGCTTGGTATTCCTATCTTGTTAATGGATATATAAAAATTTCCAGTTAGCAGCAAAGTAACAGTGTGGATGTAAGGGAACAGATGTGGCATGGCTCATTGAAAGGGCTGCTTTATATAAAATGAGATATTGTTCTGGCCCTTTGATCTGCAGAGCAGAGGGTTATAGATGCTTCCCTGAAACTACTAATGCTGCAAAAATGCCACCTACTAATAAAGAGTAACTCTGTACCCTAAGAACTGCCACTTGTCCATCCTTGTCCATGCTCCTCTGCACAGTCCACAGGAGAGCAACATCTGTGGCACCACACAGAAGCCTACATATGGGGGAAATAGGGAACATCCAGGAGAAGTTATCCAGGGTGAGGAGTGCACACCACTACATTAAAGTGTAAGAAGAGTTTGAAAGAGAGACTAGAAAGACTCAGTGTTAAAGAAGTCAGTGACTTTAGCCCCAGCTGCACAAACACTATCACCAAGTGACACAACATTTCCACACATCAGAGGAAGCACCATGACCAATGTGCTCCTCTCCCACAAATGTTCCTGTTCTTAATCTTATGAACAGAATCTGCTCTGCTGCGTAGTTTTAATCTATTACATATATACACATAGCCTGGCCTAGGACTGTGGAAGAAATTTTATACCACTAGGGAAACATCAACACAATTTATTAAAAAAGAAGCCATTTTTTTCTTGTCAGTTTTTATGTGTGGAAATGAAGGGCAGTTTTCCAAATGATAAACTGTCATAGCCCCTTGGAAATCTGTGCCCTTGTAAAAATAGAAAGATTTATCAGGGAAAAAGGTAGGTTTTCACTTAAAGAGGAATTTTATAAGTGTTCCCAAAGCCTCTATTAAGAACCAGTTAAAATGAATTAAGCTAGGCAAAGTTTCACCGTAAATGTTAATCATATACTTAACTCAAGCTGTAATGTCGACACAAATTTGCAGATGTTTTCTCTACTGTCATTGCCTGGATCAGGCTTACTGCTCACTAAAATTCCCCAACTATTTCTATTTCATCTGTAGCCAAACAAAACTGTGTTAACAAAATATATACATACACCATGTTCTCATTTCAAGCCCCTATATCCCTTGGAGACTCAGGACATAGGTAAGCTATTAAACTGGTTCAAATCTTTTTTCACCCCTGAGGATGGCTACAAGCAAACACTGCTGAAAATCACCATGTTTACAGAAATTTAGTTTTCTTCTTCAGTCATTCATGTGTGCCATATTTGGAGGATCTAAGCATACACATGAATATTCAATTTAAATAAGGCTATATCAATTCACCTTTTTGTGAGGCTGTTCTCTATTGTGTGGTCTGTAAGATGACCAAATTTAAATGAAATAATTGGAAACTTAAATATTTTCACTATTGTGAATGATGTCCTGAACAATTTGGGCAGCTCAGCTGAGGAGGCAGTAATCCGCAAGAGGAGAAGCAAGGCAGGAAGCTCATAAAAATCAGTTTTTCTGCCCGCCCCCCCCAAAAAAAAAGTGACATTTGCACAAATATACATATGTATATCACAGTGTGAAACTGCAGCTGGCATGCTGTCTTGTGCCCTTTTTAAACTTTATTATCAAGTAAAACTTTGTGTTCCAGAAAAATCTCCCTATCAATTTATTGATCCTGGCTGCCAGAGATTCCTCCTCAGGACACAACACATTTGATGTTAAAGCAGTCACACTATAAATATAAATGTTTGCAACATGCTCAGTTTAGCTGACTCAGACTATTTCTACCCTCTTTTTTGGGGGGAATTATACTAATGACTTTGATGCCACAACCACTGATTTCTGTGGCAGAATGACTGTCCTACCATTCCGGTGTTACATCAATCCTGACCTGCAGAGTAACCAGCAAATAAATGTTTTACATGCTCCTCTCCACTCTCAACAAATGTCATTAAGCAGAGTTTGTCATGATTACTCATGTCAGTCACAAATGCTTTATCTCATCATCATATAGTCATGCTTAAAAAGAGGGAGAGAAGAGAGTTTTACTACTTGCAGGCACTTAGTAAGAGAGAACAGAACTACACTAGTCACTTTTCCTTAAATCTGTAATCATTCCACTAAACCAAATGGGGAAATTGATGTCAGAATGCTAATTTCCAGGCCAGGTACATGCTGAGATTTGCTCTGTCCCTGAGAGCATGACTATCTGTACAGATTCCACTGTTGCTTTTGCTTTCAACCACTCTGGTTCTCCTGTCAGTGAAGAGCTCTTCAGCACACTGAGGTCACCCATTGCTAAAAGAGCAATGGCTCTTTTCCTTCTGTAGCCCCAGGTGTGATCTAATTGCTTGAAGTTTCTCTTATTTTTCCGACTTTACTCATGGGGTTTCTAGTTTGTTCTTTATCACAACATTTTTATTTTTTATTTTTTATTCTCAGAAGCAGTTCACTGACTGTCTGTAACACCTACAAGCTAGAAACTTTCAAAACAGTCTTTTGATACAGCTATCAATTCTCATGACCTGGATGAAGATATAAACATTTGGTCTTGCAGACAAACAGAGCTTTCCCCAACCATCATTCCAAATGTGCCACCTCTGGCTTACAGATGTGTTGGAGTGGCTCACCTATGCAGCTCCAGATCAATTCACATAGTTCCCAAGCTAGTACAGAGGAGAAATGATACCATTGTAATGGTAGAACTTCAACTTCAGCATACTCCTTGCAGAAAAGCAACCTGGAACACAAGGCAACTGCAAACATTGGCACATGCAGCATATTTTTAATGGTTGGACCAGGGCCCAGATGGATCTCAAGGCTGTAACATGAGACAGGAGCCCTTGACTGGAACAATAGGCTGGAGACAAAAGGAAGACCTGGAATGCTGACAGCAGTTAAAAGTATTATATACCATTTTTCTTCTATTTTAATTGCTTCTAACATTTAATTATTATTATCATAGATTAAAACAGCCATTGGATTTCTCATTTTGCTTCCCACCTCTGGTGCCTACCAGGATAACTTTCCACGAAGTGTCAGACCCGTTTCTTACATGTATCTCATGTAACCAGTTTCACAAAGTGACAGACATGTATGTGTAAATATATATATATATGTATATATATAAGCTGCTGACTACTTTGGATTTGAAACAGTGACATGGTTTAGGGTTTTCTAATAGCTCACAATACCTGAAAAGAAGTCCTGTCCAATTCCTTCTTTCAATGTCTGGATGCCAGCCAGACAATCCTGCTACCCCCACACACCTGCTCTCAAACTCGCTGGACCTCTTGCTGAGCTGGTTTAATTCATAAGACAGAAAACTAGCCTGAGGGAAAAATATATAAATAAATTAATATTTTAAAGTGTTTATTGTAGGTTAACAGATGGATTCAGCTCCATAAAAGGTCCAATGCTACTAGAGCAAGTGCAAATTTGCCACCCAGACAATCTCGATAGAGGTTTGCTACCTGCCTGGGGCTATACTTGTGACATTACAAAGAGGATGCTGAGCTTGGTCAAGCCAGAGGACTACCACCCGTTCCTGCTCTTTCATGTAGGGACAACTGAAGTTGTGACAAGAACACTCAGAAACGTCAAAAGGGACTTTATGTCCCTCAGAAAGATGCTGAAGGGATCATCACAAGCAGTGTTCTCCTCAATCCTCCCCGTTGCAGACTGGGACCCAAGAAGGAGGCGGCATACAGATCAGGTGAGTGAGTGTCTCTGTAGCTGGTGCCATGTTCAGGGTTTCTGGTTCTCCGATATCAGGAGTGCTTTTGAGAGACCAGGCATTCTGACATGGGATTGGGCACACCTGACGAAGTGGGACGAGAGAGTTTTGGGCAGCAGGCTGGCCGGATTCATTAGCAGGGCTTTAAACTAGATATGGCAGGGGAAGCAGATATACCTGTAAGTGACACAAAAGAACCACTGAACGCCAATACTTTAAAAATCAGCAGGGAAACGACTGTAAATCATCCTATAGGAATTAGGAAGGACTCCTCTAAAAAGTTGACGCAGCCCATAGCCCCAGCTGAAGTGCCTCTACACCAGTACATGCAGCATGGGAAACAAACAGGAGGAGTTGGAAGCCACAGTGCAATTAGAAAACTATGATCTCTATGCTATCTTGGAAACATGGTGGGATGAATCACACAGCTGGAACATTAGAATAGAGGGCTACAAGCTTTACAGGGGAGACAGACAGGGAAGGAAGGTTGGGGGTGTTGCTCTCTGTGTTAAGAAATTGATAGACTGAGTAGAGTTGCCTCTAAGAAACAGCCAAGGGCTGGTTGAGAGCTGGTGGGTGAAAATTAAGGACCAGACCAACAAAGAACATCTTGTGGCTGGGGCCTACTACAGGCTGCCTGATCAAGAGGATTCTGTTGATGAGGCCTTCTTGCTCCAATTACAAGAAGCATCACGTTCACAGGCTCTCATACTCCTGGATTTCAACCACCTGGGTGTTTGCTGGGAAAGCCACATGGTGGAAAGTAAGCAATCCAGGAGACTCCTGGAGTCCATTGAGAACAACTTTCTCTTCCAGGTATTAGACAAACTAACCAGAGGAGAAGCGTTACTGGACCCAGTGCTCACCAATGCAAAAGAGCTCGTTAAAGAAGTTAAAACTGGAGGAAGCCTGCACTGACCACACCCTGCTTGAGTTTGTAATCTCAAGGGATATGGGCCTGGCTAAGAGCAAAGTCAGGACCCTGAACTTCAGAAGAGCCAAATTACAGCTGCTCAGAGAACTGGTGAATAAGATCCCATGGGACACTCTCCTTAGGACAGAGGATCAAATCAGAGCTGGCAACACTTTAAGGATATTTTCCTTGAAGAGCAAGAGTTCTCTATTCCCATATGTAATAAATCAAGCAGGGAAGGTAGGAAACCAGCAAGGCTGAATAAGGACCTGCGGCAAACTTAGGCAAAAGAAGGAAACACACAGACGGTGGAAACAGGGCCATGTGCCCTGGGAAGAGTACAGAAATGCTGTCCAAATGTGCAGGGATGGGATCGGGAAAGCCAAGGCACTGACAGAACTAAACTTGGTGAGTGATGCAAAGAATAACAAGAAGGGGTTCTACAGGTACATCAGCCACAAAAGAAAGACTAAGGAGAGTGTAACACCTCTGACAAATGTAGACAGAGAACTGGTAACAACAGATGTGGAGAAGGCACAAAACTGAGGTACTGAACAAATTCTTTGCCTTGGCCTTCACTAGTGGTGAGGCTTCCCACATCTGTCATGTCCCCAAACCTCTAGATGGGGACTGTGGGAACAGGGTCCCTCCCACTGTATGCAAAGAGCAAGTTTGGGACCTCATGATGCAACTTAACAACTACATGTCTATGGGGCCTGATGACATGCATCCTAGGGTCCTGAGAGAGTTGGCTGGCGTAGTCACCAAGATACCCTTCATCATATTTGAAAAATCGTGGCAGCCAGGTAGAGTCCCTGGTGACTGAAAAAAAGGAAACATCACTCCCATTTTTAAACAGGGTAGAAAGGAAGACCTGGGGAACTACAGACCGGTGAGCCTCACCTCTGTGCCTGGCAAGATCATGGAATGAATCCTCCTGGAGGCAATGTTAAGGCACATGCAGGACAAAGAGGTGATCCGAGACAGCCAACATGGCTTCACCAATGGTAAATCATGTCTGACAGAACTGGAGGCCTTCTACGATGGAGTAACTGCATCAGTCGACAAGGGAAGACCAACCAATGTCATCTATTTGGACTTCTGGAAGGCCTTTGACATGGTCCCACATGACATCCTAATCTCTGAATTGGAAAGATATGGATTTGAAAGGTGTACCATCCAGTGAATAAGGAATTGGCTCAATGGCCGCACCCAGAGAGTAGTGATCAGTGGTTCTGTGTCCAGGGGGAGGCTGGTGATAAGTGGTGTCCCTCAGGGTTCTGCCTTGGCACCAGTGTTTTCAATATCTTCATCAATGACATAGATGATGGGATTGAGTGCACCCTCAGCAAGTTTGCAGATGACACTAAGCTGAGTGGTGCAATTGATACCAAAGAAGGTAGAGATGTCATTCTGGTGGACGAAAGGCTCAACATGGTCCAGCAGCACGCGATTGCACCCCAGAAGGCCAACAGCATCCTGGGCTCCATCAAAAGAGGTGTGACCAGCAGGTCAAGGGAGGTGATTGTCCCACTCTACTCTGCCCTTGTGAGGCCCCACCTGGAGTACTGCATCCAGGTTTGGGTCCCCCAGCCAAGAAAGATGTGGACCTGTTAGAGCAAGTCCAGAGGAGGGCTACAAAGATGATTAGAGGACTGGAGCACCTCTCCTATGAAGAAAGGCCAAGACAGCTGGGGATGTTCAGCCTGGAGAAGAGAAGGGTCCAGGGAGACCTCATTGCAACCTTTCATTACTTAAAGGAATCTTATAAAAAAGATGGAGAAGGACTCTTTACTCGGGTAGATAATGATAGGAAGAGGGGGAATGGTCTTAAACTAAAAGAAGATTGATTTAGAGTACACATCAGGAGGAAATTCTTCACTGTGAGGCTAGTGAGGCACTGGAACAGGTTGCCAAGAGAAGTTGTGGATGCCCCATCCCTGGAGGCATTTAAGGCCAGTCTGGATGGCCAACCTGATCTAGTGGGTGGCATCCCTGTCTGCGGCAGTGGGATTGGAGTCAGATTCTCTTTAATGTCTATTCCAACCTGAGCCATTCTATGATTCTATGAAATTTCAGCACATGCTTGACTTGTGAATTAGTTATCTGACTTTGGCTCTGCTTTAACTTGAATGTAAATTCATCTTAAAGAAAGACTAGAATCTTTGGATGGTCAAGGCCAGATCTATGAAAGGGTTTCAACTTGCAGACATCTGGGATATATGCCCCATCCCTGAATTAGCAGTCACCACTTGGTTTGGGACTTCTTCAAAACCACTATTAAATGCCTAGTTTGTAGCATGCCCTATAAACCAAGAAGGTTTTCTGGGGTCATATTCTAGTGCAGCACCATTAAAAAGAGACTAAACTACACTACAATACTTCTGAATGAAAAAGAGGGGAAACACTTGCCAACTATTCAACTTTTGAATTGCTTCTCTCTTTCCTTCTGATGTGGATCACCCAACTGAGTGAAAATTTCACTTTGGTTTCAGCTGAAAGCACCAAACTGCTAAGCCAGGTCAAAATATGCCATCAAACTTAAACAATTGCTTTTTGTTTATGAAAAAGATAGATTTTTGGATAGATGCCTAATGCAATTTTGCAAGAAAGATATAGCTTGAATGCATGGCTGTGTAAGTACAATGTCCCCAAATGGCCCCTTAGTTGTATATATCCTACTGACACAAGTCTCAGTAGGATTTATACAAAGTCTTACTAGGGTTTATACAACTAAAAAGAGCCCATTCTTAAACCTGAAATATTCACACAGCTTCCTGAATGGTTGGTGAGACAGGGGTACAAACCTGATACTGTCTGGAGTAGATGTGCATTCAGCCAAAATTGTGGTACAGTTTAGCACTACTTACTCTACTTAAATACATTCTGTCTCTATGCAGAGCCTGAGTTAGTCAAAAACATCACCTTTTCTTTTCAAATTAAATGATTGTGTAAAACTTCCTTTTACTTAGTTTTTTCTTTTTTCTTTTTTTTTTTTTCAACAAAAGACTTTATTTTTTTTCCTTGAAAAGAAAAGAAGTATCAGTCTTGTAGTCTTTTGATGTTGGTGTTGATTCATTAGTCAAAGAACTTTTCCCTCAGAAGAAGATGACCAGGATCTTCTTATTGCTTCCCCTGTGTACCAGGAGAAAAATAATTTGTCATTTTTTCTACACAGAAGACATAAAATACAAGTATTTTCATTACAAAACACTTTCATTTGTAGATTGATTTTTTTCATGCAGTTTAATGACTAACCACTAGACTGATTAGAATGGAAATCTGCAGGACACTCCATTATAAGGTTGGTAACAGCCGTAAATGTATGTCAGGCTGTGACAGAGCATTCTAGGGTATTACATCTTTGTACTGCATCTACACAAGATTTCTGCTCCAAAGGAGTGTTATAGCTGTTTCTTATTTGATAAGATCACTCCCATCTTGTTTGTACCAACCTTTATCCATATGCTTTCAGAGAGATGCAGAATGACTGCTGTATTTCTCTGTATTAGTCAGTGCTAATAGGACAAGAACACAGAAGGTGGTATTATTACCATGTGGATATATTGGTCATGGCTTATTTCCTAAGGAGGGGAACACCAGTTTAAATTTATGAACTGAAATCTATTTACGAACTCCACAGTCATTTTAATCTGGTATAAATTAGTTCTGCTTCTGAAAGGGGCTGCCCCTCAGCTGGCCGTGGCTGTTTATTCCTGCCTCCTGCTTCTGCCAGTGCTAGATTTCATGTGGTAAACCACATCAGAGAACTGATCCAGATGAAAACTAACCATTTCTTCTTCTTCATGTTGTTTTTTTCTTTTTTTTTTTTCCAGCTGAGTTTTTAGTCAGATAAACTCCATGTTCCAGCTCACTCATGGCTGCACAAACAGTAATGGCAGTGGGAGAGGGGCAGTATGAAGAAATAGCCCATGGTGTAAGACGGGGGATCCATTCTTTTAGTAACAGCAACCATTTATTCTGCTTTGGTTGATCATGGCCCTGTGGCATTAGTTAACCTGGTGCCGGTCACTGTGTGGACTTTTATTTTCCCAATTCTTACTTCTTCACATTAATTATTGGCAGATTCAGACTAAGTCAATGTAAGCCATTCTTGACCTTGAGTAGAAAAAATGCTTCTCTGGGCATTTATGCTACTTATTAGAATGAGTGCAAGCTCCTCTTCCAAAGATCTCCATTTTCTACATGCACAAAGCAGAGGCAAGTACAGCAACCCCTACATGATCCCACAGAAAATCTCTTAGAGTAATAAGACCTGGTCTGACCAGCCTGTGTTGAGAAAGTTCTGAGAAACCATAAAGATTATTCAGTCAAACTCTGTTAAGTTTTACAGAGCTTTTAGAAATCAACAGCTCCTGGGTAGCTATCAGAAGTTCTAACAGCAGTGGTAGCCAACAAAAAATAAACAAATAAAAATACAAATCTCAGTCTGGTTACTATTAGGTTTTACAGCCAGCCTTTCTCACCACGTAATGAGTTAAGCACACTCTGAGAGCTCCAAGGCTAGACGGCAAGAGCTCTGCCCCTTTCTCAGGGAACTGTAAGTCTCCCACCCAGGCTGCCAGCTTTACTTCAAAAATGTCTCTATTCCCAATATTTCAGTAAATGTCTGGGGGGATAATTGCTTTACACTACTTTCCATAATATTCTATGTAACTGATTCAACATTGCCCAATCTGGTTAGAGATCTGGTCCTAGCCCCAAGCTGGAATTTGGGAAATTAAATCTTTCTAATCAGCAGATGCTTTGGATGCACTGGCCATCATTGAATTTTGCATGCCCCTGAGCAGGCTTTTCAGCACAACACCCAGGAAGCCAAGGACACCACCATTTTCCTCATCCCTCCTACTTTTCTTTTTTTTTTTTTTTTTTTACTAAAGCTACATCTAGTCCTCAGGCATCTGTTGATCCTCAAGCTCTCAGAAATACTGAGTGTCATATCTTTGGTATGACACACTAAGAGGAAAGGAAGGAAGGAAGGAAGGAAGGAAGGAAGGAAGGAAGGAAGGAAGGAAGGAAGGAAGGAAGGAGGGAGAGAAGGAGGAAAGGAGGGAAGGAGGGAAGGGAGGAAGGAAGGAAGGGAGGAAGGGAGGAAGGAAGGAAGGAAGGAAAAGGAAGGAAAAGAAAAGGAAGGAAAAGAAAAGAAATGAAAAAAAAAAGAAAAAGAAAAAAGAAAAAAGAAAAAAGAAAAAAGAAAAAAGAAAAGAAAAGAAAAGAAAAAAGAAAAGAAAAGAAAAGAAAAGAAAAGAAAAGAAAAGAAAAGAAAAGAAAAGAAAAGAAAAGAAAAGAAAAGAAAAGAAAAGAAAAGAAAGAAAAGAAAAGAAAAAAGAAAAAAGAAAAGAAAGAAAGAGAAAGAGAGGAAAGAAAGAAAAAGAAAGAAGGAAGGAAGGAAGGAAGGAAGGAAGGAAGGAAGGAAGGAAGGAAGGAAGGAAGGAAGGAAGAAAGGAAGGAAGGAAGGAAGGAAGGAAGGATAGTACTTCATCTTTCAGTGGAGTCCACGCACACATTCGAAATCAGTTATGTAGACTACAGACATACAATTCCCTGGATGAGCACAAGAGGGGTTATGTGAACTTTAAATCCACACAGATCACTTGACGTACTGTAGGAACGAACAGCACTGAAAGCACCTAGCTAATAGTTAATCACCTCTTATGTACACAGAGCTTGACTGTAATGCCCAGGACCAGCTCTTAGGTTGGCTCCACTGTTATCTTGCTTGAAGCTGATAAAGGGGATGCATCTATCCTGCAGTTCCTCTCAAATCCCTGTGCAGAAGCAATGACTTTCTGGCAGATTCTGTCAACAACAAACAGCAGCGCTTTTCTGCCATGTCACACCAATCTCACCTCCATAGAACAGCCAGGGCAACAGTGGCATCTGAGTAATTTACGTTGTCCCCATTCCTACATGTGCCTTTTCAGTGAGACTTCAGGGAGAAGGAAGCAATGAGCAAGGTATCACAGTGAGAAGTGTTTGCCAACTGCTTTACAGTTCCCCAGGTTGTTAGCTCTTGCACTTACAGGGCTGACTTCTGATCTTAAACAAATGGCACAAGGTGTGAAAATTGATCAATATTTCTTTACCAGCACCCCCATTTTGAAAGTTGCCTCCTGTGTAGTGCTGGGAGTCTGATACCTAGAAAAGCTCTCCAGAAGAACTATATTGATACTGCTTTTACTAAAACAAACAAACAAACAAACAGTAAGTGTGATGTTCTTGTGTTTACTTATCTCTGTTTATTTTTAATGCCATCAATGTATGGGGAGGGGAAAACCAGCAAACCATTCTAAATGACTGCACTTTAACATCTGATATTGTAACTTAAAGTGACCCAGTTAGACACAGATGAAAATGAGTATGTTGTTCATAATATAATAACAAAGAGCAGTAAACAAATGTAATGTAACTACAGCTGTTTGGTTTGAACTCAAAACATTAACACTATTATACAAGTAGAGCAAATAAAGACTTGAACTAAAATTAAAACGAGTTGTTTGAGTTGGAAGTATTTGTCATAGAGAAGCATTTTCATACGCAGATAATCTCCAGGCATACACTTTTTGTGAATATGTGCAAAAACGATATCTCTTCCTTTTATTGTAAAACATCTTACAGTCTTAATTCAGAACAGCATCTGTGCTCACAACAGTATTTGAAAACACGAGATAGCTTTTAGGCAAGTACCTAGGAGTTAGCCTACATCTACAAGAGAATGGTTGAGGTTAGATCAATCAGGGTCAATAGTTGTACCAGCACTGTGAATGCCATAACCAGCGTAACACTGACGTAGCTCAGCAGAGCATTCCCTTCCGAATGGCAAGCATTCCCTGCAGAAAGAGACATTTCATAACTCCAGCCATGCACTTCTATTCTTTTGCTGGAGGTCAGTGTCCCCACAGGAGACATGACATATTCTCAGAACGCTCTCCATCCACTTCTGTGCTAAGCCACTTGACTTAACTAGGACATCACTCTTCATAAATTAAGCCAGCCATTGCACCGAATTGGGTGAGGGGAGTTCACAGCATTAGTTTTGATGGGACAGAGCTGACAAGTGTCAGGCACCGGGTCTTACAAACGGCAAGAGATGACAATGTCTTTAGCCAGTATTTTTTAGTGAGGATCTAACCTAAGTATCTGATGTGGCCACAGCTATGCTAGCCAAGCTGCAGTCTGTGCAAGGTTGGTTGGTACTGGTTTAGTGAAAGCTGCACTCTTTCACATGCTCTCCAAAACAAAATGAACCTGTATTGTTGCAGTTTTCTCCTACAACTTAGGTGAAAGCAGTGTGCACTGCAGGGTACAGGTAGAGCCATTTGAGAAAAGATTGACCAAAGCTGCCTTTTTACCACTGTCCAAAGCAGCAGGTCTTTTTGCTTGTGCTGCTGAGGCATAGTAAAATTGTGACCGGTCCTAGCCTACTTCAGTATACATGATTAATAAAATGTAGGTGTCTGCTGATATTGCAGGGACTATGAATGCTCACTAATGGGTCTGTAATAATAATAATAATACTAATAGAACAGTTTCAAAGGTTATTTTATGAGTTTACATCTCTTGTGAGATGACAGACCTCTGTCATGAACCTTATAGTGCTTTTTGTAGTACAGCTGGTAGAAATCTCTTATCCAGGCTCTATCTAATTGGTACAATTTCACAAAACTAGTACCCCCTGCAGAAAACCCTGGTATAGACAAGAATCAAGAATTTTTAACCTTTGTTATACACCTTCTGAAGTTTACCATGCACCTATTGAAGTTCTGCAAAACAGTTTTTTTCTTTTCTATGCAGCATGCAGTGCTGCATACATACATTCTTATTTTATTTTAAATTAACAAAATAAACTGGAGATGAGATCTTCCTGGCCCGGGCTTTTTACTCATCATGGGCCCTTAAGTCTCCCCCCAACTGTAGCTGCCCCCAGTTTGCTCCACCCTTCAGCAATGCATGTAAATCAAACGCAGGCCAAGGAGTCCCAGCTCAGAGGGATGCTCACTCCCTGCATGCGACCTCAGTGAGGGCTCAGCAAGGGGTACAACTGGGAACTATGTCTTTTCTACATCGCTGTAAGCTGGACAGAAAGAGAAAAGTTTCCTCCATCACGCTTTCTCTCTCTCTTGATTCCGTGTATGGTGTGAAGACTGCTGCATGCAACAGCTTCCAGTGAGTGTGTTTGAACTTCTGCCCACTGCTCAAACTTTCCTGGAGGGCTACAGAGCATTTCAAGCTGCAGGAAAATGTACTGGGAAAAACGCATTAGGTAAGGCTGCCTGTGCTGCCAAGTACCTCCTCTAGCCAAAGATGTTTTGCTTCTTAACTGTACTTTTTGTGGTTGAGAATCAGGAAGGGAACGTTACGTACCTGGAACTGAATGCTACTGTCTCTTGCCTTTGCTGTTTTTGTAACTGGGTGGTAATAGCTCTGCTGTGGTAAAGAAACGGTACAGAAAGAGACATTTTTGGCTGATTGTTAACCAGTAAGTGTATTGTATCTATAGCTTTCTAGAAGAAAGTACAATATGTATGTCCTTCCCCCCCCCACCCCCCCTTTTTAATTTTTTTTTAATTTACGAGTTTAATTTGAGATTTTTTGATGCGTTAATTAAAATTACTGCTGGCATAAAATATTTGTAGCTTTATCAACCACTGAGATTATAAATTTTGAAAATGTTTCCCCTCCCTCCTTGCCCTCCTGTTCCTTCTCCTCCCCTCCCCCCAGCCCCCCGAATCAAAATCTCTTTCGGTGTTTGGGTCTTATTAACATGAATCTAATTTATTATTTTTATTTTTTTTTAAGAATTCTTTTCACTGTGACTGTGGTCTGGCAGGCCTTTCACTTAGGAAAAGGTAAAGGTAACTTCATGTTTTCCCCCTGCGCCATGTTTTTCTTGTACATTTACAGTATGTATTGCTTCATTACAAACTATCATTTTCTTCCGTTTTTGCACTTCTTATCAAGGCCGTGAAGAAGAAGAAAATGAAAAAGATGTGAAAAATCTCAATGCCACAGCACAAAAGCTACAGCCTAAGAATGAAGGGACTATTATAAATGCTCTCAGTGACATGAATCAGAGTTATGAAAGCAGAAAGCAACAGAATTCCAGGTCATTTGTACCTTTTACTGGGATTACAGAGAGTAGGTAACATTATTTATTTAAACACTGTCATAAGATTGATTTTTAAGATACTATACCACAATAATGCTTTTACTGTTCTCCTGAGGACAGAGTTGGCTGAAAGCATCCAGCCTATTGATTTTCTGTAGCAGCTCATTTAAATTATTCCCGTAGCTGGTCATGAAATAGTGCTAAAATTTTAAGGTAAAACTGGAGATGTTTCATCTGCAAAATGTTTAATGGTGATAAGACAAGACAGAGGAGAATACTAGGCATTATGAAGTGGCTGGTCCTTGCAAAAGAGTTTGTAAAATTTTGTAAAATTCTGTATATTTTGGAAAAGTCGCCATGACCAAAAGCGAAATTATATTTATATGTATATATATATATTATATATATATATATATATATATATATATTGAGCTATATGAAAGTAAACAAGAACCAGAGGGAGGAGAGGAAGGTGTATCCCAGGCATCTGCAAAATGCCTGAGGGAAGGTTCCATTCCCCTCTCGAAATTAAGTGGAGATTCCCCTTAAAAATGTCTCATTTCTTCAAAAATTAGCAACACTTCCCAGTAATTGTCTTGTTTCCTCGTGTGAATGAAACCTGCATCCATCAAAGTGAAATATTTCACTTGAATATATGCTGCTTCTGGTAGACATGTCAGGCTTTGCTTCTTGAACATCCTGTAATCCCTGGTAGTTTGCTTCTAATCCCTAACCAAACAAACTCGGCTTAACTGAACAAACATTCCTAACAGGCAGCTAATTTTATTGTCTCTAGAGACAATAAAACTAGATATCCTTAAGATCCTTTGGAAACTGGAGAGACCTGGGAGAACAAGTGAGAAAAAGGGGAGGTTCAGAGCACCCTGAATGCTCGGTAGACTCAGTAATGTCGTCTCGTTTTGTAAATTCTGTAATTCGATCTCACAGGTAAAAAACTGAACAGAAACTGCTGCCTAAATGGAGGGACCTGTATCCTTGGGGCTTTCTGTGCCTGTCTAAAGCATTTCACTGGCCGATACTGTGAACACGATGAAAGGCAAAGGTAAAAACTAGACCAAAACTGGAGAGATACTCTGTTTGGTTACTTCTTGTGGTGGGATCACAGTGGCATACCAAATGTCTCTCTTGTCCTTGACAGCAACTGCGGCAGCGTTGCCCATGGTGCCTGGGTGCTGAAGGGTTGTTGGCTGTGTCGGTGTGGCTATGGTACTCTGAACTGTCTCTCTGAAATAATGCATGAAAACTGCGGTAAGGATTGGTGTTAAATCAAGCTTTTTTTGCCCAATGGGAAACAGAATTGCATTCTGCAAGGCTGAGCTACCTGGAGGATGCTGTATGTGCTCCTGTTAAATTTCTCCTCGGGCCTGCTTTGCTTCAGAGGATGTATTAGTGAGACAGTAAACAATGTTGCTGTTGCTTATAATAGTATATTACCTAAAGTACTTTGAGATCTTTATAGTCCTGTGCAGAAGGGAACTACTTCCCCCCATTTTCCCTGAAAAATTGCAAGGATGATTATTTTTCATGATTTGCAAAATCTGCATATGTTTATGACTTCCCATTTAACAAGGACAAATTGTACTACAAAACTACACAAAAGCATAAAAGAAAAGGTTTGATTTTTTTTTTAAGATCAGAATCAAGAGAAAACATAAATGTAAACTGTGGTGTGGTAAGAGTAGAAACCAGTATTATACTACAGAAACCACCTTTGCCTTGAAGTGTTCTCTAGTGACCAATTAATTGCGGCAACTAACTAATGCCAGTTAAACTCTTCTGAAGAGTTAAACGTTCTTCCCTTGAGTGTTCAACTTAGATGGTTTTCTATTACAGAAGCAAAAGACCTAGCAGGCCTGGCCATGCTCAGTAAGGGCAGTCTTACTACTTGCCTTCCTACTCTCAAGCTCTGCTTAACAAAGGCAGTAAAGGTGGCACTATAGAATCGGTTGCTCATCCTCAGAGCAGGGACTCGATGGCTTTCACATGCATGATGTTAAGCCTTCCTGCTAATAAGTGGAGGAGCCCCTTCCTGTTAAAGGAAGGGGTTAAAAGGCTACATGCAGACTTGAGTGCATACCTCTTGTGAAGATCTTGCTCTTGCTTTTGCTTGGTATTTACTTTTGATTATTCTGAGATTAATGCCTGCAAGAGCTGATAAGTGCTATCAGTTGCTCCCCAAACGATCATTGATGGGACATCTATTCACAATCTCTCTCTTGGGAATAGCTCCTTTGATTGGTTTTAACAGCTGATATCTTTAACTTAAATACCTGTGAGATGTCTGAGAAGTTTCAAACTGATGAAAATCTTTTTTCTCTTTAACCATTTTATTTTCTTGATACTTTTGTAGAACTGAAAAGAGAAGAGGAGGAAATTACCAGACTATATTCTAATGGCCTAAGATTACAACAAACAATGTTTACACTCACTTGCCTCCTCACCTTACTCCTGGAGTTTTGCTGCTGGCAGTTGTGAAACTGGACAAAGGGAAATATAAATATCTTAGGATTCATGTAGCCCTCCCTCATCATGAGTCATACAACTTCTTTCTTCTGTGTTACTGCAGAATACACTTCTATGTATATTTTTAAGAGGTGTTAGTTAATGTTAAAATTTTAGATTTATTATAAATGCAGATTATATAAATGTGAAGTATTTATTATATAATTATTTTATTTCTACTACCAATGTCTGATTCCATCAAGTCTTTAGTTCTAAAATATTGCTCTTCCAGTGGAAGAAGAAAAACCAAATGCTCTATGCCATAAGTATTGTAAGTTATAGTAATTTCCTGTGTACACAGTACAACTACTTTAACAAATAAAGCCATTTTCATTTCTGAAGAGCTTTTGTATTTGGCTTTATTTAAATGAGAAAATTCCAACTACCATTTTTTACTGTATTGTATCCAGTAACAAAATGGTAAGAAAAGGGCAGGGTAGGATGAACAGTCTGAAGTTTGAAACAATAAGGAGGATTTTAAGGGTAAATTTCAAGCCCTAATATATGAACAAACTAAAAGTTAGATATATCTTTCAGTTTTCATTGTTATTTATTATAGTTAAATCTTAGCTTTATATAATCTTAGGCAGGAAACCTGTGTTTCTTAAGAACTCATAGCTGATATTTGTCTTTTGGAGGTTTCTTTTGTTTTGCATCTTGGAAATATGAGTTCTTTTGTTTTTAAAAGGACAGTGAGGAAGAACCTCCTTAAACTTTTTGTATAGGATATCTGGATTTATATAACATTTAAACATGAGCATTTCTAAGCTGTAAAATAAATAATTAAAAAATGTTTGGAATGTATACCCTCATTTCTAATGTAAGTTTATAAGACATCAGAACCAGTTTTTGTTTTTAAATTGCAGAGAGCAACCTAAAATGTATCATCATTCTCTGAAAGTTAAGCTACTACATAGAAACCATCAGATTTATAATTTTGCTGGCTCTAAAAATATCGTTTATTTATAAAATAACTAAGGGGTCCTTAATGACTCTCAAAAGTTAAATATATGTAATTCTTAGCATTTCATAATTGCAACAAAGACAACAATGTAGTTACTAAGCAGAAAAAGATTCATTACCAACAAATGACTTAATAAGGTGGCTGCCTTTGAATCTGTGGCAGTTAAGTAACATGTTGACTTTTATAGGAACCATTGTGTAAAAGTGTGTGCATGGCACATGCTACAAATATTCAGACTTCTCCTTTCCACACCCTGGAGTTGAGGAGTAAGGTTTCTTGCCCTTTATATAAGATACACTAGACCAGAAGTGGTTCTTTTCTCCTATTACTTATCACAAACTCGGCTATACCCATAAATCTGTGTTTACACAGACTTTGAAAAGAAAAGACCATCTTAGGACAACTAAATATCAAAGAGAACAGCTTAGAGGAAAATGGTTATGCCTTTATTTGTCAGATGCTGAAATTGTAGAGATGCCACTGTGAAAACATCTTGGCTTGCCATAAAGCATATCTGGGAAGCGATGCAGCTAGTAATGTATTTTAAATATGTTTTACTTTTTGAGGGAAAGCAGAAAGATATGTGGAAAGTACACAGTAAAAATATATCTGAAGCAATACTTAATTTTTTATTCCTACAGAAAACATAAAGAGCCATAAGAAATTGCAATTAGTGAAAGGAAAGAATGGCCTAATGCTGGGTTTATAGCAGAAGAGTTATTTCTGTTGCAACAACATCCACAGCAAATTTAATCAGGAAAAGCTGATCTGGAATAACTCCTTATTAGATCAGCCCATGTGCCTGCAGACTCACCCTGATGGAGCTATACATTATTGGATCAGTATGACTTGAAGTATTAGAGCAATTGAAACGCCTATCTAAACATTTTCCTCCTGTACCAAAACCAGTCCACAACACTTTATTAGAAGCAGCAAGGTACATTTTCAAAGCATTGCATGGGAAACTTAGCTCAGTAAGTGGTTCTAATTAATGTCAATGTAAATCACTGCTCACTCTAAATGCTGGGATTTGAAAATTTTATCCTGTGTACCTGGAAAAAGTGACAGACTTTGCATATGTGTGTTTGCTTTTTTTAATGATAAAAAATCTTTATCTTATGTCATTGTATTCTGGGTTAGTAAAAAATCTGGAACTGATTGCTTCAGGGCTGTTTTACATCTACTCTATTATGTCAAAGCATATCCTCTGTGCTGGTTAGTTTTGGAAGGTTTTTTCCTGGCCTTTCTGTCAGGGCCCTGAAAGATGCCTGAGTGGGAAGAACAAAACAAAAGAGTCTGTTATCCTTGCATACTTCTGAAGCAGAGGTTTCCATAGGAGTCGAGTTTGAAGAGAAACAGGTATCTCCTTAAGTTAAAGGAAATATATAAATAAATAAATAAATAAAAGTATTCATAAGCTGATCAATACATAGACTTGTTCACAAATAAAAAATATAACTAAGAAAGAAGAAAACAGAAAGCACTAAAGAACAAAGGAAAGCATGCAGTCACAATCTTTGCTTAGGTTAAAACTGTCTCTGCTTTTATCTGTCTCCAGCTGTTTGAAAGAACAGATGAAAGAAAGCATTATTTTCCTCTACTGCTACCATGTAGGCCAGGCCAACTTTCTAACACCACAATTACAGTCACTTTTGAAAGGTTTGTTTATAGCAAACAGTGATGCTTACTCTCCAGCCTCATGCTAACTCTTTTTATGGACCATTCCGTCAAAAATGGCACGTCCCAGCAAAATAGACATCTGTTGCCACGAGTTCATGCATGTGCCCTTTCTATATGCAACTGCGTTTGGGCAGGGTAAAGACCCTCAAAGAGAAATATTTATCAAATGCTTCACAGGCCCTAGACCTTTCGCTCCTCACAGTTGACTCCAAAACTAAAACAAATGGTGCATCCCATGCCTGGCCTCCATAGCTTCACCCCTGCAACCAGTGCAGCCTCCGCCTCTCCTCAGGGCACAATGCTGATAAGGTCCCAGATTGGGGCAGCATTGTGGCAGTGGGGGCTGCCTCCATCGACCCACACTACTCTGAGCTCTGGCACCACATCAGGGACAGGTTCACAGGGATAGACTGACATCTGCCAGTAACACACTGCCCATTTAAAAGAAGCCATCCATTTTAAACCAATGCCGTCTAGTGCACCAAGACTTCCTAACACAAACCTGAAAGACCAGTTTATGTCTGCAGGCACTAGAAAAGTGTCACTCCTTAGGCTCTTTGGGTATCTGATATTTATCTTTCAAAGTGACTTTTTTCCTAGCAAGGAGAGATGAATTTCTGTTTGTGAGAAGTGTCAATGGTGCCTATAGGTGCCAACAGCTTTCCCTCACCTATAACTGTGAAAAAGTGTTTTTTTGTTTGTTTGTTTGTTTGTTTGTTTTTCCAGTCAGCCAAAACAGAAACAAAAGTAATTTCCTCCTCGTGTTTACTCAGATAAATCTGAGGGAGATTTGTTTTGTTATTGTTTTGTTTTGTTTTGTTTTGTTTTTTTTAATTCTCTGATTCTGTGATTCTGTAATTGACATATGAGATTGCTTAGGTCTACCTTCACACATTTCATTACTTATCTTTCACGAACTCAACAGTGTGTAGCAGGCTGTGTGTCTGGATCATTGCACCCACCATTTCCATGTGCATGCTTCCATAGCAACTTTATATTTTGGCTCCTGTTTATTAGAAAGATTTTACAGTACAGCGGACTGCCTCACTGCAAGTGAGAGGCGTATGTCATGGTGGGGAGGGGGGGTCTACCTAGTCACCCGGCAATCATCACCTGTAATCCTCTGTCTGTCTCAACTTTTTACAGCACAATCGTGTATGAACATGGGAGACCCAAGACCGATGAGCAGCTGTATTGAATTGCCCAAGAGTTATGAATACTCCTTGTGATTGCAATGCACGTTTACATTCAGAGAGGACATTAAAACACATTACTCTTTCCATATTTGGCTCATTGACCTTGCCTTTGGCTGGTGCTGCTGTGAGGAAGACTTCTTGTCAAGGGCATGAAGCTACCATATGCCATCAAAATAAAACAAGATGCCTTATGTGTGTTGGGTTTAGCATTTTTCTTCAGGTACATGCTGGCACTGCAATAACTTTAATTAGCAGCTCTATTCAATTGCTGCAGCAGTAGATACAAAATTACAAAGGCAGCAAAATTACAAACTTATAAGACAGCCTATGAGGCTTCAGTTCAGACATTCTTTATATGATAACATCTGGAAGAAATACTGTGATAGTACCAGGACAGAAACACTGGTAAAGGTTTGAAAGCAAACAGTTGGAAAAGCATTGGCACTATAGCCCCATTAGTTAGAGAAGTCATGTTGTCCACACTGAGCCTCACTGGCCATGTGGACTCAGCAGATTTTTCTTCTGACAGCCAGTGAACTTCTTTGGGCTTCACACATTCCCTGGGACATATGTAATCATCTTTCACCAGCTACAGAGATGTCAGCAGAATCAAACACACAAATTTTGAGGATCCATGTCATATTTTTCATTGGCTGATATAAGCATGCTACTAAGCTAACATGCTTCAGTTACCCAGAGACAGCCCCTCACCAACCAGGCAGCCAGCGCACATGTAGGGAAACACTGGCTTTAGGGGCACACTGGAGCAGGCTGATTCTCAGGCTCAGTGAGTTGCCAGTTTCCATCTTTCTTCTACTCTGGGTTTATATTTTCTCGTAATGAAACTCTTTCTGGAATCTGTGACACTTTCAATTCAATTCGCTTTGAATTCCTATTAACCAGTATCACATTAGCAATCTCACTTCTGTGTTTGTCTTTATTTCTACTTCCTTATCTTGTATGTCTTAGTGGCTTACATGCTCCCTCATTTGCAGACTAAAGGTGGTAAGTAACTTACAGCTCACCACTAACATCCTCTCGTAAAACTGGGACTTGGGTCACAAGACTGAGCCTTGCAGGACCATGAGAGGCATTTGTAAATCATTTATTTAGGGTTTTCTATCACCAGAAAACACTACAGTGATTAATATCAAATTATTTTATAGTCACAAAGAGCCCTGCTAAAGAAAGTTTTATTTGGCTCATGCTACTTGGAAAGCACTTCAAAAAGGTTTATTTGAGAGGAAATCTCCTGTATAGACCAATGAAATAGTTCTGTCTCATGTACTCACAGAGAACGTCTAGTAAAATTTTGCAAAGTTTTATGGGGAAAGTCGACTCTTCCATTTTCGTAAGACCAAGATTACCTCTTTCCACAATGTACATAAATATTTAAGTACCATGAAATATTTAGTTACAGTTGAAAAAGTGGTACAGTGATGGAAGCATGATATTCACAGAAGATCAAAAAGACTAGGTGTCAAAGATCCTCCCTACCTGACTATACAGATGAACTCTTCTGAAGACAGCTTCTTAGAACCAAAGATTAAAATAAAATAAAATAAAATAAAATAAAATAAAATAAAATAAAATAAAAAAAGAATGAGAGGAAAAAAAAAGGGGGGGGAGGGGGAGGGGAGAGAATGTTTTAACAGACCTGGCAATTCTCATGCTTTCCATGTCAGCCTTGTTCTTTCAGCTGCAACATTGTGTCCTCTCACCTCAAACCTGTATAATGCAGCACCAGCAATACAGCCTCTCTGTTGCTTAGACACCTCATGGGGCAGAGACTCCTGGACAGCCCAGCCCACTGTTGTAGGTAGGTCAAAGTAGGAGAGACCTACTTACAAATCCGAGCAAATATTATTATTCTGCTTGTTAACCCAAAATTTCCCTCAAAAATATGTATCTGAAACATGACGATATCATTATTCTAATCCATTTAATAGTTCAAGGCTAAGTATGGAAAAATGTTTAGAAAAGTTACTCTGTTTAATGATCTTTCATCATGGACAACTCCCTCTGTGTGTTATACAGCACTCTACATGCTTTTGCAAAACGTAAAGTTGTTGGGTAACTACTTAATTTCACACAAAGTTCTCGCTGGACTGCGTTAAAATTCTGGTCTGCCATCACTTTCTTGTCTACAAGGTTTGCACAAATGATTTAAGTGTTACCAATATGCATCATAAATGTCATTGACTAAATTAAGCATTCCAACACCAGCACAGAAGACAGGAAAACAGAGCTCAATCCATTTTAAGGATCAGATGGCGTTCATAATCTAGTATCAAAGCTGAGAACAATGTTTACTGATGTTTATCTTTGTTATTCAGTTGGGATCTCCTCCACATACTTCAAGACAAAGTATCCAGATGTTAAAATCAAAGCTGGAAATTTCTTATTGCTTTTAACATTGGTCTTCAGAGGATGAAGGGTATTATTAGAAGGAAACAAGAAAAATAGGAGTGTGCTCCCTCCTTTGTCTCTTTCCATTCCATAGTTCTTGGCAGAGGCTATACTCCAGTTCTGCTTTTGTGTAGATATGAGTAACAACTCAGTGGAAAAAAAAAAAATCTTGTGCAGAAATATTGTGCAGTACATGTCCAGCCGTCCAATAATATGCAGCAAAAGCCAATTCAGTGCATTCCTGTGCCATCTTCTCCTCTCAGCTAAACATTTCCTCTTAGTGATATGCCTGTCATGAGTGATGCTAACCAAAAACAGCTGCAATAGTTCAACAGTAAGACAGTTGTGTTTAAAGACACATAGGCCATCCTCCAGTCCAACAGCTCCAACAGGTAAATATATACGCAGATAAAACTGGCTGGCAAATGCATACTCCATGTGCAAATTATATGCTCAACACTGCAACCCTCTCAAGTAATTTGAAGTGAAAACAAGACCGCACAGACACGTGTACTGTCCCCTTTGTAGTGACACCAGGCACAACCATGCATTCAGCCAGGTTCACTTACTCATTCCTCTGGGATTTTTTTCCGGGTTTTATTAGCCTTCTTTCTAGCTAGATCACCTTCACTGACAAAGGGATGTGTCAGACACATACAGCAAATATGAAGGGGAGACCACAGTTAGACAAGCCAAAACTCACTACAAAATCTACTGCTTTAGTGTAATAGGCAAGTTAGTTAGACTGTAGGTCTACTTCCAAAAGAGGACAGCAACGAGGAATGCAGAGACAATCGAAAGAAAGAAAGAAAAAAAAAATCAATGGGCAGCAAATAAGAATTGTCATTATGCTACAAAAACAGTAGAACTTCCTACAGGTACATGAGGAAAAGTATAATTATGTATTTGGTCTTAGAGGCACCATTACTGGAAAGCTACATAACATTTTGTCTTCTTCACTTTGTAAAGGGTGTAGAAATTTTCAGAAGTTTCAGGGGGAAAAAAGGATATGGGGATCATTTAAGATATGAAAACATACTCAGCAATGAAAATTGTAGCAAGTTCAGTCCATTGTGAAGATAAAATTAACAAGAAATTTGATCCCTCCGCAGGATCACATTGGAAGATATTAAATCCTATGATTTTGTGGAATTGATAATGCCATTTTCACTGTATTACACAGAGGTGCCCCAAAAAAAAGCCAGTATCACAGTGTACTTTCACCAGGAGACTAAGATGCTATTTGATATAACAGCTAAAAATTGAGATTTGTCCAGTATTTGCAGAGAGGTTGTTTATTAGAAGTCTATCAAAGCAGTGAACAAACAACTGTTGCATGCATGTCTGTGTGTGTATATACCAGTCTTTGATGCACTATACAATGAAGGTACTACTAGCAAAGAAAAGACAAAGCCCAAAGTAATGCAACAAAGAAGATGAGACATTATTATCAATATGTCTGTTGATTCATTGCAAACAATAATGTGAAAAGCTATAAACATGAATTGCAAGCAACATCATTGTGTTAAAACATGGCTATATTAGTGTGCCTACAAACCTGACCAGGTTTGAGATTTTGGTGTCCTAGGCACTGTACAAGTGCACAGGAAGAACGAAATGCCCTGGGCAGCTGACAACACCGAAGGGATTTTTTTTTTTTATTGTTATTAAAGTATCTGTCACCATTAACTCTGGCTTCAAACTCTGAGGCAAAACCCTTAGTGTGCACACATTCCTACTTCAGTCATGCTTTTATCAGCCCTGTTGATTTTGCTGTTTATTTTCCATCTTACCAGTGCTGATCTTAGATCACAACACCAGCACAGGCGCCACTCACCAGGAGATGGCGTCATTAGAAGTTAATAACATCAGCTCTTTGCAGTCAGATACCAGTGTGAGACGGAGCATAGCACTAATGACTGACTTCCTGAGCCTCACACCACTGATAAAACCTAACATACCCAAAGCAAACCGCACCAAGTATTTCAGTACAGGGCATCATTTTTTTTTTAAATGCAGTCTTCAGAGATGAAGCCACTATTATCTGTTTCTTTGGCTATAAATCATATATCCTACCCTATTTACTAAGTCTGAGCATACTGTCAGTACTTAGCAAATGCTGTTCATATATTTAGAGTAGAATCAATGAGAGAGAGTTTTTCTTAGGCAATTAAGAGAAAGAAAATCTTTGGCTGGTGAAAGGAGCATACAATTAGATAAAGGTTATCACAGAACTAAATTAATGGGCAATAATACAGTAATTTTTCAAGTGGCTTTCTTATCACTATTCTGCTCATGTATTAAAATCAAACTTGCAGAGAACAAATAAGCATGATCTGACCCACCGCAGGGAGGAGGAGTGATTCTTGTATCATTGTGCGACAACTCACACAAAGTGAAATAATTACCTTTAGTCTTACTGTTATATCAAAGGGACCAAGAAACCCACTTGCTGGGTTAAGTGTGTCAGAAAGACAAATTATACCAGCCCTGTGTGCATGGATTCTGAGGTGCTGAATACTAATTTTAAAGGAGTTTTATCAGATAGCCAGATGAAAGGCAGTAACAGGGACTTGTTACTTTTCAAGAGTATATGCCTTGCCTGGCTGCTGTCAATTAAAGTTTGATGGAGTGCTGAGATATACATATTAAATAGGTTTGAAAATATTTGTTTTTAAAAAATTCTGGTTTGTATAGATATTCAGATCCTGGACCATTTTATATAATGGAGGTAGAAAATAGACTATTGTATTTTGATAATATCTTCTAGGCACACCATAAATAAGTACATGATGATAGGTTAATTAAAACACTTCACAGAACTCAGCTTTATAGATTGATGCTAAAGAGGAAAATGTGTCTGTGTGTGAAATAACATTCCCAGGAGACAAATTAATGTTATTAATGTTATTGTTTATTCCTTAACACTCTCATGCACTGGCCTTGATATTCTGCATATGTGATTATCTTAGCTATGATAAAAATATTTATTTAATAATTCAAAATATATTGAAACAGGTACTATTGTGTATGCTGTCTGGTTTCCTTTAAAGTACCACTCTGCTTCTGAATACTGATAAAAAATGCTGCTAGGCAAACTAAAGAGTCGCTTTAACCTTAGAAAAAAACTATGTTTAAACATCTCTGCAACATTCTCAGGAACAAAGAGTAAAAAGAGACTCATACTGTAGTTATGCCAATGTTCCCCAAATTACCAAAACATTAAGGTCAGAAAAAAAATTATGTGGTGCTCTGGGCAGTGAATTGCCTTCTTTTAGCGACTTAATGACAAGTCTATACTGGCTGTCAGTTTTCTGACTCTGTACAAAATCATTACAGGTGTAGCCAGGATAACATTATACCTGTTCCACTGAAAAAAAAAAACAAACAGGTATGTGTCTCTTCTGCTGAGATAATCTTCTATGTATGCGTACAATGTTGTCTCAATGTTTATTCAGTTCCCTATCAAAATCTATCTGTAAGGCCATATACTTTTCACAAGTCTTACTCCTTCATTTTCAAACGGCATTGTCAACTCTTCTTCATTTTCAAAATATAAAACTGTTTTCTGCCCAACATGCCTCTAGCTGGCACATGGAGTACAAAAGTGTTCATGGATCTGTGGAGGACCATCTCTCACTGAGCCCACCATCTTCTACAATTTTAGTTTAAAGCTCCAGAGATCTGGGATCTGGTTTCTACATCTTCTGTAAAGAAGGAGGCTGATTTTCAGGAACAGACTTAGAATAAAAATAAGAAAAAATAATCTCTGACAGACAGTTGATCAAATGAAAAATTTCAGTAAAATTTATTTTAATGTCCTCAGTTTCAGGCCGGGTTTAAGGAGTAACAGTGGAAAGAAGAGAGAGAGAAGCAATAAGATACTTCAAAACCTTGAATTTTTTACTGACCACCCTTAATCTGAACAATGGAAACATCATATGACAAGAAGGGATTTTTCAGCTATGGCTGATTATTGCTACAGATGATTTTATAGATAGTAAGATTTCTGGTTGAAGATTCTGGTTGAAGGTTCTATGCTTGTCCCAAGATTGTCTTATCAAGAATATATGATTACTAATTTTATTCAACATTATATGTAGTTACCCTGCTAAAAAACAACCCAAAATTCACCAACGTAATTGGCTCTGCATTGACCACAAGCTTGGAAATCTGTTCCAGAAGACAGACCTGTAAAGCAGAAGCCAGTTCTCCCATAGCACATGATGAATCAGTCCCTAGAGCAACTCCTCCTGTTGGTTAGTGAGGTTCAAGAGCACGGAGATATGTACAAAACAGATGGGAACATATCATGCAGACCAGATCACAGAATCACAGAATGGTTGAGGTTGGAAGGGACCTCTCTGGTCCAACCCCCTGCTCAAGCAAGGAAACCTAGACCAGGATGCCCAGGACCATGTCCAGATGACTTTTGCAGATCTCCAAGGAGGGAGACTCCACAACATATATCAGCAACCTGTTCTGGTACTCTGTCACCTGCACACTAAGGAAGTGTTTCCTCATATTCAAATAGAACATCTTGTGTTCCAGTTTGTTCCTATTGCCTCTTGTCCTGTCACTTAGCACCACTGAAAAGAGCCTGGCTCCATCCTCTTTGCACCATCCCCTCAGGTATTGATGAGATCCCCCTAAACCTCCTCTCCTTCAGGCTGAACAGTCCCAGCTCTCTAAGCCTCTCCTTGTTGGAAAGGTGCTCCAGTCCCTTGATCATCTTGGTGGTCTTCCATTGGACTCTGTCCATTATGTCCAGGTCTCTCTTGTACTGGGGAGTCCAGAACTGGACGCAGAACTCCAGATGCATCCTTACCAATGCTGAGTGGAGGGGAAGGATCACCTCTGTTGACCTATTGGCTATACTCTGCCTAATGTAACCAAGAATACCATTAACTTTCTGAGTGTCAGGGGTACATTGCTGACTCATGTTCAACTTGGTGTCCACCAGGACTCCTAGATTTCTTTCTATAAAGCAGCTTTCCAGACGGGTGACCTCCAGCATGTCCTGGTGCCTGGGGTTGTTCCTCCTCAGGTGCATGACTTTTCACTTCTTGTTGAACTTAATGAGATTTTTGTCAGCCCACACCTACAGCCTGACAAGGTCCCTCTGGATGAGAGCATGGCCCTCTGGTGAATCAGCTGTTCCCCCAGTTTTGTGTCATCTGCAGTTTCCTAAACTGCGCTCTATCCCATAACCCAGAATGTTATTGAAGATGTCAGATAAGACTGAACCCAGTATTGACCCATGGGTATTCTGACTATTGTGAGGTCACAGGATATAGGGTATATATGACTCAAAGTAGTAGTCATTAGCATGGATGTTAGATTTGCATATTTCATGTAACATTACTTGTTTTGCCTTAGTCGATGTAATCACCTGTTAGTTAGTTAAAGAAACAACTCAAGGACCCCATCTGACACAACTCTTAGCAGATACCTTGTGCATCAGCTCATAGGGAAACCACTACCAGAAAAATAAATAAATAAATAAGAGGAAGAAGACAAAGAGGGGAGGTGATCACGTAAGAGCAGTCACTTTCCAGAAATGCAATAGGAACTGATCAGTGTGAAGGGAAGGTGTCTTCTGCTAAATTATCCAAAAAGGCAAAATCTGTGATGAAAATAAATGGTCAATTTCCTTAAAGTCTTCAAAACTTTCAATTAGAAACAATGTCAGGACCACTGAAAGACACCCGCAAAGGATGAACGTCAACGAGATCTATTTTTGTGATGAGGATCATATGTGTCTCTCAACTGCCTACACAAGATTGTGAACATGAAGTCAAATGGGGGAGTTATAAGAGATTCAAGCTGCGTTCTCAGCACTAGCAGCCTTTTTGCCAAGACCAGAGCCATTGGTACTGATTTCATGGGGCTTACATTATATTGAAGGAGGTTACTATTTTGGGCCTATTTCTTTCATGGGGACATTGCTTTCCATAGTTACCTTAACAATGGCACATAAGAGGGAGTTTTAGCACTCTCTGCATCAACAGTCGTCTTTGTCCATGTGGCTTTTCATTTTCAGAGGTGCTAAGCACTCATGACTCATCAAAGTTCATTCTGGCTGCTGAGCCCAACGCCTCAAGAATATCTGCATGACTTGAGGCACAGCATGAAATAAGAGCAGGTGCTCAGACCAAGATAACCAGAGTACAGCCCAATGAAGGACTTCTCAAAAATTTCCATAGTTTCAGGTCTTCACCCCACTAGTCCAAAGCACTGACATGCAAGAAAATCAGAGAGACTGACTTATCTCTGAGATCTTCTTGAAGGTCAAAATGTATAACATTAATGGATTTCAAAGCCAGAAGGCAACCAGTTCATAATACAGTCCAGTAGGGCCAGGTTCTCTTGTCACACTTTAATAGATAACTGCCCAGAAGAGTTTAATATAGTAGGTTTGTATGCATATGTAAAACATACTGGTCAGAAGCTTTGAGCCATTTTTCTGTAGAGAAGCCTATGTTTCTGAAGGAATTATTATTATTATTACTGTTAATAATAATAATATAGCTTTAAACATAAAGCAATGAAGTAGAGCAAGAAACATCTTGTTTGCTGGATGGTGAGGTACTGTGTTGTCCTCATCAGACGTGAAAATGATGAACGCTGGCAAGAATGGCCTTCCCTTCAAGACAAACTATTTCTAATCATGGGTTGAGAGCAAAGAGTATCTTGCTTCTTACTTCTATCATAAATAAGCTTTTTGTACCTGAAAGTTTCCAATTTTGCTAGGTTAGTTAATTAAGTTATTATTTCTTCTGCAAGCTTTGCAGAAGAAGATTGTCCTTCTGGTGTTAGATGGGATCCATCCAGACCCCCAGATTACTAACTAGAGTAATCAAGAGCTACTGGTCTATTTAGTCAGAGATGTTCTTGGCACTCCTCCAGGTAGCTTTTCCCTGTATCTGGACTGTGTTCTTCACCCATCAAGACCTAATCTCCACTATGCAGAGAGCAGAGTTCTTGACTACAGAGTACGATCACAAGAGGGAAGCATATACAGGCCAAGACCAGGGCCTCCAGTGACCATCATTCATGCCTTTCTACTAACGCTTTTTTGTACATGCTGAACAGGAAAGGAGAAAAGATAACAGTCCAGGGACCAGAGCTCCAAAGAGCCCAGGGATGTTTCTTGAGGACATTCCTACACACTGACATGATGGTGAATAATCTTCTGAGCATATTCAATCTTGTATTCAATTTTCCACAAGAAAACCTTTAAATGCCTGCTTACCTAAGATATTTTCTGGATAATTCAGCTCCAGAACACTTTAGGCGTAGAACAAACTCATACTAAAGAGATTTTACTGTCAAGTTAAAGACATTACGTAATGGATTTTGTAAAGGTTCTTCTACTTGCCAGAGATATAATGACTCCTTATATTAATTTAATTAATATGTTTGACACATTAAACATTTTAAAACTTCATTAGCAATCTATGTGTAAACAACAGATGAGGAAATAATTTATTCTGCTTTTCTTCAGAAAAATTAAAAAAAAATGTTCTTAAACAATGCAGTGTATCATTTCCTTTTTCATATATATATATATTCATTTGAAATAACAGTGATCATCTTTCAAGAATTATGGACAAAAGTTTCAAATCTTTTACGTAATGTTAGGCATTTAAATTCATATTTAGAAAATGGTCTGAATGGTCTAACTGGCCAAAGCACTCACACTTGAAACATTCTTCTAAACCAATTTGTATTAGGAAAAGGAAGAGCAAAACATTTCTATTTGTTTTTATCCTCCTTCAGGTTTGGCTTTTTCACAGCTCTCAAGTGTGTGCCTCCAAACAGATTCATATAGCAGGTATTGCAGCTACAGGAGCATGGCTTTTGCAGCACTCAGGATGCCTATGTCTGTTACTACATAATGGCCCTGGGTCACTCACGGCCATCTTGTAAGTACGTGATCTTAATGTGCCATGACTTAAATTTTACTTAACATGTACCTGGTACCTTTGTAATCTTGCCAGCAATCTTCACTCACTGGGGATTGTTTTAGTCAGAGACTTTTTAATGACAGCTTCTAAGAGCTAATGGTCAGTTTGGGTCTCAGTGTTTACAAGAAACATTGTGGTGACAACCTTTCACATCCGACATTACTTTTCATTACCGGGTTGAGTGTAAGAGTTAAAATCAGATTTCTCTCCAGGAAGAACACATGAGAGGCAGAATGGGCCCTCAGATCTCACATTCATGTTCTTCTAGGTCTCAGGTCCAACCCATCTAGTCAGGGCTGCCTTTTTAATGCTAACTGGTGCAATCTTGACAGGAGCCAAGAAGCAAAACACAATGTGTTTCTTAGTTTAGTGAATTGGTCATAATAAAGCACTGTAGGAGAACACTGATGTGCCCTGAGGGGTAAGACACCCATATCCCTTCTCTCTGATACACTGATAGAAGGAAAATGAGTGTATCTAAATATTTCTATTCTTGATCCAAAGTCTAGTTTTAGTTAAGTTAAAGCTGGGGGTACAGCTACAACATCTTTGTGTTACTTTACACTGGGACTCAAACCACAGATTGATTCATGACCATTAATTTTACTTTTTAAAGAATCAGGGATGATTCCTTGAGGAGCTTAATCATCCTTCCTCCTACCTTACCTGCTTCCTAAATAAAATTTCTCAAACTCATCTAAATTAACACTGATAACAAAGTCCCTATGGACCTTCAAAAATTTTCTGGAAGCAAGTCTGAAGTCTGAGACATCCCCAACGCATCCCATTTAACTTCATCTAACTGAAGTACCCACAATTTGGCTGTATAGCATAAAAATAATGTAACTTAATATCTATGAAAAGATATGCAGAAGGCTGCATTACCCCACTGAGATCCTGTTCATTTTCCATGGACTGTATGGGCGTAGAACAGCCTCAGCCTCAGTTCAAACAGTATGTGCACTGAAGCACACTGCTTTGTCTGATTTTAACAGAAGATCAAAAACCTCTTTCCTGCACTCATTAAATTGATGCCTGAGGGTGTCTGGAGCAATTGAGTTCCTAATGCTGGTGTAAGTAAGATGTAGTAAGATGTAGATGTAGTAAGATGTAAAAAACATCCAGGCCAGATTTGCAGGCAAATTCAAACCATCATCATAGAAGCCTTTCTGGACAGGTCCCTGTAGAAGTTCATTTGATGTGGCCTTTAAGGTAGTTTCAAACACATGGAAATGCTGACAGAGAGTAGGTGACACCAGCAGCCTTTTTTCTCCTTTGTAGCAGAATCCCCCTGTAGTGCAAGGAGCCAAGCTAATTACATACACTTCCATGGGAAAGCAACTGTGTATCTAGCAGCTCCAGTGGTTAAATTTCAGCCTAATGCAATTTAAACTACTTGAAAAACTTACATTCCTGGGAAAAGTAGAATCACAAAAAAAGCTGCAAGCAGGCAACTAACAGGAGAATTACAGAAAGGTATTAGTGGATCTTACATGTTATAGTCTTGAAGCAGAGCACTGAAGATCTGAAAGTCTAACCTAAATGATTCTGTGATTCTTTATCTAATTTTTAATGTCTATGTCACAAAGGCAATACTACAATTGCAAATAAACACCAACCAACCTCTATAAATGTTACAGATGTCGTGTAATTGGTGTCCAGAAGAACTTTCATCCAGCTAATAAAACATGTCAGCTCTTCAATCTGCTGCTTTACTGACCTTGAGATCATCCTATAAGAGGTACTATAAAAAAAACAATTGTGTGTCATAGGCATGGATGTTATGATATATGCACCATCCAGAATGCACTCAGAGGAAAAATCCAATGTAGATGAAAGGTATTCCTGTGCATTCCTATATCTACTTAATCCTTATTTTTTTTCTGTTATCTAAACTAGTCCCTGATGATTTCTCACTGTCCAATTCAAGTCTTATCCCAGGAGAGGAAAAATGTTTTTGAAACTGTAGTGAAATTAATTGACTTTTTCAGTTGTCCAGTCATGACATTTTTTTCCATAAACTTTAAAGAAACATTCAGTGTCATATCCAGTAGGCAGGGCTAGAAACTTCTAAGCAGATTTGTTTTCTCCAGATGCACTTTCTGAGTTGCCACTGCAGGATAACAGGGTTCAAATCAATGCATGTGTGACTGGGAAGCAAGGAAACACCAGACCTCTACACAGGCACGTGGCATCAGCTGTAGGACAGTCCCTAGAGAAACCTCCTGCCTGTTGTCTCACCATGCCTTACTCACTAGACCCACTGAACGACCCATTGTAATGGTTTTGAAGGACAGACTTTAAAAAACTCACACCGCATATATTTACAGAAATATCTAAAACAGTTAATGATCATGGGAAAATATAAGCCTAAATTTATTAGACTTTTACCTACCCTCTGAGTTATCTGCTCCATTCAGGAATTTGTGAAGCTTGGAGAGGGCTATTAAAACTACTCTGGCCTGTGTTGCTCCTAGACCAGGAAGGACAAGATCCATTAGTGACAGAAATCCCTCCTCACAACTTTCTGACAGTCGTTGAATCAAACTCGAATGAGAAGGATGTGAATACTATATGCACAGCGAATAAAGAAAAAGACTGCCTCAACAACATGGTACAGTGTGTGCTTTAAAATCTTACCTCTCTGGAATTTATTTTCTCTAACATCAAAGAGAAAAGATTATGAGAAGTTCACTTAAATAGAAAGTTCTTGTAGATTTTGTGAAATGCCTTCTCCTTTTGCCTCCTCCTCTTTAGCACCGGCTCTTAAAAAAAAAAAAAAAAGAAACCAGGCTGACAAATTATGGCCAAAATGTACCAGATATAATTGTGTGAGAGTAAGAGCTTCCTGCTACTTTTATTTCTACCTCTCCCACACAAGACAACAGCACAGTAAGAACACAGAGGCAGAATTTGATTGCTACAGACAAGTAAAACCCCAGGTGCTCCAGAGGTTTGCACTTTGTCAGTCATTTTACAGATTTTTCTATGGCCTCTGCTAATGACATTAAACAGTGGTTTACAAGTACTTTAGCAAACTACAGATGAGTGCTGTCATATAAGCAGGTTATGTTAAACAGGTTTGAGGAGACTTGTTTATGAAGTAAACAAAGACTGAGGTGCAACTGAAAATTTCATAAATAATTTTCACTGCATAAAAGCCTACATGACAACTGCAATACTTTTGAGGGTGAAGTATGTCTTTTCAGTCACCTTCCACCCGATTATTTCTTCTGATCTGGGTAGCCCAGCAGAGTACTAATTCTGTCCAGGATTTCTGGATGCTGGGTGCCCATTTAGCTTGCATAAGACACATGAATACAGATCTATTGTTCATTGTAAATACAGTCAGTGTGTATGCAATGTGTATATAATATGCTGTAGATAACCTGAGTGTGTGCAATGTCTACCACACCTGGGCTGTGCTTTACACAGAACATCTAATCTGCACAAATGCAGAAATATCAATACATCTAGAACATATCAGACCAGAAATATATGTTCTGGTTTGATGAAGCCTGGACACTGAAGTAACCTACTGAAAGGAGATGCTTGCAAAGGTTTAGGAAAGATGTTTTCTACATTTGACATTCAAAATAAAACTCTAATTTGTTGTAAATTGTGAAGTTACTGAAGTTCTGAGTCAAATTGCAGGGAAGAAATTATGCTGCTCTGCAGTACAGTGGTGGTCAGCATCATTGTTATATTCAGCCTAGGTACCCATCTGTCCTTATAATAGTGATTATTTTAATATTGACCAAGTACACTTTATTTGCTTGGGATTTCCAAAACCAGACAGATTCTGATCTATTTCTCTAGATTTTCAGAGAATCATGTTTGTCTTCAATGCAATGCATATATCTGGAATTAAAATCTCTGAGAGCACAAACCTTTGCTGCTATCATATGTTCAGGCAAGTGAGCTTATTTCTGCGGTTTCATATGATATGCAGTGGGACAACATGTTGAAGAAAATCCATGCCTTTAACAAGTTAAATAAACTGACCAGTACTTGGAATGAATTGGAATTTTCCTTTACAGAGGAAGGCTGCAGCTGTCAGGTTTTGCTCATGGTTTTTTGCTGTAAAGCTGTCTGGAAAATAAATAAATAAATAAATAGAAGAAAAAGGAGAGAAAAAAAAAAAGAAAAAAGAAAAGAAATATGAACCATCTAATGGCTGCTGCTTTTGCTACTTGTGATCTGAAAAATGTCAACAGAAGAAGGTTAAAATAATCAGCAATGCTATAAATACTACTCAAGCCAGCAGTCACATATGGTATATTAGCAATGTAGATGGATTTAATGAAAACTGAGATCAGCTCATACATCTGTCATCAACCAAATCTACAAAATATTTTCCTCAGAAAATGAAATTTAATGATAGAAGTTCTCATCTCTAGTAGAGTTTTAACAACTCCAAATGGTAAAACTAGTGCTGGTTTAAAGCATTCTGTCAGCTAATTTTAACCAAACAGACAATTCCTATGACTATTGCCTTGAAGAGAACAGATTGTGTGATAGGTCATAATCAAGCACACATCCTTAGATTAACAGCTCCAAAGTACTGCATACTTCTGTAAGTCACCCTGTAATGCAAAACCAAGTGTGATTTGTCACACCACTTCAACCTTCATTACAGCTAAGATAGCAGAGTGGAATTTTTCAAGCTTCACAGGATGAATATTAAAATGGATAATACTAGCATGCATTTTAAAGAATAATTCTCAGCACTTGCCAAGTCATGCTCTCTGAGGTATCTGCCAGTGTGGGAGGGATGCACACTCTCGAGGGGGGCCTGTGTTTCATGGTCATCTCAGGCAGGGGGCTGCAAAGTTCATTAAATGATCTTATCTCACTACTGGTTCTGTTCAAAATAGCCTTGATATGATGAAGGATTTATGTTACCCCCACTTCAAATAAAAAGTACCGAGGGATGCATTTCATTACTGCCCTGTGACACTGGAGAAGCCAGGGCTGCAGTGGTAATATTCCTCATTTGTTTGTGTCACAAAGAGGATTTATTTGCAGGGAGAGTGCAACTCCAGAGGTAAGTAAGTATTTTTTTTTTAATAGCAATTTTTTTCACAATAATGTGAACAAGAAATGCATTTGTTCCCTAACTTTAATTCTCACAAAAGTATATTCTAGGAAAGATGAGAGTGTGAGGAAAATGTCAGGGAAGAGTGCCCAGTTTAACAGCATTCTAAGGAAGCTGAGTAGCATTGATACAGAAAAAATATTTACAGGCAATTTCCATACCACAACCCTGGATAAAACACCAGGAGATGTAGCTGTACATTCTCAACTGACGGGCTTGAATGATAGCTAAGGTTACGTATGCACTCCTCTTGCAAAGGTTTTTAACAGTGATCGGCTACTGAGAGGCTTTTTAATTTAACAGCAGCCACTTTCGCATGAATCAGAACCTGTTTCTCTTGCATGTTTTGTCAGAACTGAATGATCTAATGAATAACATGAGCCCCAGGCAAGATTTATCCACTTCTTTGATCCTAGATCATCAAGCCCTCCTGTACTCAAAAATCAAAAAATGAAACAAAATACTTTCAAGATCCTTGGTCTGCTACTAATAAATATTAATTTATGTTTTATACTTGATCTTATTAATTCAGCAACTTATAGGATCAGGCTTCAAATGTATCTGTCAGAGGGGAAAATCTAGTGATTAGAAAAGATGTTAGATCATGTGAAGGAACTACAGCTTCTTTAAATATGTTTTAAATGTAGAAAATTAAAAGCCAATAAGAGCTGGACAAATCTACAGAAAGTTCATGAAAGTCATTTGGATGTTCTGTATTGTATGATGCTTATGAAAGCCGTTCACTCAACGTTTGGCACTGTGCAACTGTCATCACAGCCCTGTCTGTGTCCTTGTGACAGAATTTGTGGGAACACAGGCAGCCATCATGCAGAACCAGACGCAGGGAGCAGGGGAAACTGGGGAGCAGAGGGGTGCTGAAAAGATGCTCATGGGGAAGGTTGGTGAGATCAGTATGAACAGTCACAGAGAAATGCAGCTCCAGCAAGAAGGAGAAAAAAAAGCCAAGAGTACAACAGAGCTGAGAAAATGACCTGGAAAGATGTTCAAAAACGGAGGTTTGATGCAGCCAGATTAGGCTGGGTTGTGAAAACCAGAGGATTGGCATAGAAGGTGAGGGGGGCAGGAGGAGGAAGCTCAACAGACATGAAGGCAGAGAATAGAAAGGTAAAGGTCTCTCTCATTTAGGTTCTTAGCTGTGGGCTGAGGGAGAAGTCAGCAAGAAGAACAGGATGCAGGAGAGCAAGTAGCTAAATAAATAAATGGGCACAAAAACAGAACAAGGATAGTAACAGATGAATTGATTACCTGGAGGGAAATAAAACTGCCGATTCCTCAAGTGTTTTGCTCAAAAGGCTTTAAGAATTTTGACACTCAGCTGGAGGACTGCTGAGCCCTCAGGTGCAGAAAACCAATGCAGACAATGAGTTCCCTCCAGTTCAATAGTTCAATCATTCATGTATCTGATATCCAGGAAAGACTGAACACCAATGAAGAGAACCCAACAGATGAAGAGGACAGAAGAAAATACTTTGTGTGTTGTGTTCAAAGGCATTGATACTGTCTCTGTAGCAGTATAATATGAAGACAGAATACAGCCACCAAGAATCATGTCTTTTTCATGTTTCATTTTTGTAAAAGTTTTATATGAGAAAAGGTCCAAATTTGGTAAAGCTCAATACATTTCAAGAAAGTTGTTCTCCAAAGCTGAAAAACAGGGCCAGAACCTTAAAGTAAAAAAAAAAAAAAAAAAAAAAACCCACTAGTAATCAGGAACAAGGAGAATGGCTGAAATGAGACTACTGCATGGTTGCCTACCTGCAAACACTTTGATTTGCATATTCCAGAACTGATTTGCTAGATGCACACCTGCTGTAACTCATGTATTCAGATAACTCTTATTAGTATTTCTAAGACAGGTCAATGTGGTTGCCATTTTCATATGGGAAAAACTCCCATCACATGCAAAAGTCCAATTAATTTGATTGGAGCTTTCAGACAGAAAAAGACCTCCTGACTGAGCACGTCCTGGTAACACAGAGTGCTTCAAGGTCTGTAAAACTAGGAAAGACAGATGGTAGAATAAATCATTTGTCTAGAATTCACTTATTTCATTGCAAACTCCATGCTTCACTCTTCAGAAAGAAAAGCATAGATTGATAACCTATAAGGCTGAAGTATAAATGGAAGGAGCATAGTGTTGCACATATGTAAGCCATACATTTTTGCTGATGCAACACGCCGCAGCATTTTCAAAAGAGACTAGGCTGGTTTCAGGGCCTTGTGTGCACCAGAAATCCCCCAGGTTCATTGCTGACCCTGTCTAGCCAGCCTTGCTAGACCCTTTTTTTTTTTTTTTTTTTTTTTTTTTTTTTTTTTTTTTTTTTGTGGTGCCACGTCCTGGCCTGTGCAGGCAGGCAGCCTCTGCCCTCCCAACATACTGTCTCATTCCTGCACAACACTCATGAGGCAGGCTGCATTATGCGAACTGCCACACAAGCAGAGGGGTACAGGGGATTGATCTACTTTCTTCTGTCCCTAAAGAGTCCTTCAGACTCTCAAGATCTAAGTTAAATTTGAAACTGGTGTGCTTCCTCAGTCAGGCTCTATCTGAAAGCAAACCTCTGTTCGTCCTTTGAGATGTGAATTGCTGCCAGCTGCAGTAGCAGGAGATAAATGATATACACAATATCCAAGGCAAAAGAAGGAAATCGTCTGCAATTTCAAGTCCCATTTTCTAAACTCAAAGCCAATTTCTTATTGTTTTAAAGTCAAACATCAGCATTAGCATACACAGATTCTACTCTCCTGTACCTCATGCAGTTTTTGATTAGTCCAATGTGTGTATATAATAAACACAGTCACCAATGCTTGTATATAAAGAACACTGTCACTGAGCAAGGTCCATGAAAATGTAGATGGATAAAATATAGGATTATTTCTACAAAAATGCATAGCACCTTCAAAACTCTGAGTGATTGTGTTATGCCATACACAAGACAAGGATAAGAATAGTTTTCCTGATTCACACAGATGTTTTGTAAATTAAAAAAAAAAAAAAATCAACAAAAACAAGCAAACAAAAACAAACCAATCTTACATTTCAAATAACAATTTATGGTCTACTAGAGGTAAACGAATGAAAGAAAGAAAAAAAAAACACTCTTTTCTTTACATACTGTTTTCTAGATAAGCAACTTCCAATTCTCTTCAAAAAACAATGTGTACATCTTGGTGTAATGGCTTCTCATAGAACCAGTAAGTTCCAGCTTCAATCTATCGATTTCTTTTACTTACAAAAGAGTCAAGATGTCACACTGAATTGATCTTACATTCCTCTCTTTGTTCTACCAATACATTTTTTCAGTTCCAGATAACAGTGCCGGTGTCACTGTTTCCCTACCTTTGTAAGATTTCCTTTAACAAATTCAGTCTAAATATTATCAACCTGTTCTAAAATGATTAAACCTAAAAATAAATAACCATGTCCATCTTGTATAAGATAAAGCTTTCCTAGAATTTATCTAGCTATTCCTTTCACCTGAGAACAACTGCATTTGTTCGGCTAGATAACAACCAGTGTTCTGTCAAAGATGATTACAGAGAAGAGACTCTTGTTGTTGTCATATGGAAGGGTTGTCACTAGAGACTTGAATAAAGCTTAGTTTAGTCCTAGCTGTTGCACACTAGTTTAAGTCAGACCTAACTGAAAGGTCTATAAAAGGGCTATTGGAACTGCCTATATGATTTAACAGTGTATTTCTGCCAACTTGTTATAGCATACATAGAGATTATTTGTTCAGGATGCTTTGGAGGCTGCTTCCATGATGTCTTTCTCAATCTTCTCTTTCTCTGCTAAACAAGGTCCCTTTCATTTTCCACTTTGAAAAAGGTCCAAGCCATGAAAATAAACTGTACCCAGATGATAATTGCTGGCGTGAAGCCACAATACAGGCTTAAGTCCTTGTACTTTCCTCCGGAAATAAAAAATGGAGTAGGAGAAGAAAATAGAGAGTTTTCATCACTGGCAGAAGATGTTAGAACAGAAACATTATCTTGAGAGAAGTGAAATACAGGTAGGCTAGGTTTGATATCACTGATTTCCCACACAGTCCTGAAGGCTTATGACAACAGCATTGAAATGAAAGGCTGGACAGAGTTGAATTCTAATGTCTGTGTTCATGATGCATAAAGGCAAAGGAAACCAAGGAGGTTATTTTAGCAGAGTTGTTGAGGAGTTCTTGCAATCACTGAATGAATGGACTTAAACAGCAGGTTTGAAGTAAAAGGTAGTTTAGGTTAGAATGATTCTACAGCTGAGTGATAAGAATTGTGATGCATTGATACACTGGTGTTTATCAAGGATTTAGTGTTGTGATGTGGAGGGATCAGTAAAATGATGATGCAGAAATTCTAGTTTCAGCTTATAAGTATTCAAGTGTTGTCCACTGTCAGGAGGAAAGAAAACAAAGAGGAAGATCAAGGGCTGAGTATGAGAAAAATTCAACAATTTAAGGTACCCATTTGTTAATGCAAAATAAAGTGTTAGGAAAGAAGTATAGGCTTGGACAACGGTCTTAGTGTGCCTGAGCGAGCAAAAACAATTTCACTAATCATAAACAGAAAAAAGTATTGATGTATTGCATTGTTCTGTTATTGCTGAATAACAATGAAGAGCAGCTCTCTTTTGCAGGGTTTAAAACTTTTCCTTGTTTTTTTTTTTTTATTTTTTGTGGGGAAAAGGGTGACAGAAAGTCATGTATATAAAAACATATTCAAGCCAGCACCAAACCAGAAGGCAGAACATCTAAAACTGGTAAAGGTTGTGTGTATACTGAAAGTATTTATGTGGGCTCAATTATACATGGTGATGGTGGTTCGGAAATTTGACTCATTCAGAAGAGCTGTTCACGCATATATATGGAAAAAAAAAAAAAAAAAAAAAAAAAAAACACATCCACAGTAAGCAGGAATTTACATTCAGAAACATGAATTTATTATATTTTAGGACCACTTCTGATTAAAGTAACAAGGGGTGATTATTTCCTGGCAGTGTTTATTTTGGAGCGTGAGGATCTGGGAATTTTGCCTGGTGTTCTTCAGAAATATTGTTATTCTCAAAGATTAAGTCCTGTGTCGAAAAGTCCATTAGTCTCACTCAGATGGCTGTCACTATTGCTTCTTCATAACTGTCTAGACTACCCCTAGGTACACACTTAGAGAGGGTAGTAACTGCTATCTGGGAAAATAGGTTTGGGTTTGTATGATATATATGTGCAGATTTATAGAATACATATATTTTATGAACACACATCCTTATATTAAAAGAACTTTTGACCCAGAATTGGTTGTCCCTTAACACAGCTGAAAATGTTCAGTTGTACTTGGAATCCACATTATGGACTGATGCTAACGCATACATCCAGCAATAAGTTGCTCAAACCTGAAAAAAATGCTCAGTAATTTAATTTAATTTATTTATTTATTTATGGAAAACCCAGGCTCAGATGCACAGGTTCTATCATTCAGAGAACACATGTTGATGTATGGGTGGTTTGCAGGGAACCACAGTGAAGTCATAGGAAAATCTCAGAAAGAAATAAACCTCTTCAAAAGGCTACTTTCGTTCTCCACTCATAGTTTCTTTATAATGTGTCTTACAGTTTATCATAAAACAGTCAAATCTCTAAATGTAATTATGTAAAGATTACTGGTTCCCAGTTTTGCTTTTCTTACCATGGCTGGCAGGGGAATGGCAGCAGCTCCTTCAAGCTTTTCCAAGCTAGCCTTGAGGGGCTTGTTTACAAGCTCTCTATGGCTCTGATTAAAATAAATTGCAAATAATTGCCGTGAATTCAAACAATGCATGAGAGACCCCTAAATATTTGTTTAAAAAAATAATAATAAAAAAAAAGCATCCTGGAAAATATTTTAGTGCCATGTTCATAGAAAACCACACCGCAATTTGGAAAGCAGCGGCTATATTTTCATTACATATTTACTAAAATTTTGAAAGTAACGATGGTTTTTTTCTGGCTGGAATGTGAGATAAAAGAGCTTGACTGTTAGCCCATAAGGAGTCATCCTGAGACAGACATTCTTTTCGTAGGATAACATTTACTTCCAAATTTATTTTTAAGATGACGTTAAATGAAGGAGGAAGAACAGAATGGATACAGGTATGTAAACACACAGAATGAAATTGCTCAGTTTTGAAAATTACATAAGAGGGTGAAGTACTGAATAAACACAGTGGATTTTGCAAGTCACCATCTTATAACAATATGTACATATGTATTTATGCACGTAAATTTTCTTTTTCCCCCAGAAAATTACAGTAAATATTAAAATCATTAACAGTAAATCACCAGAGTTCTTTTTCTTCTTTTTTTTAAGTTTAATCTACAAAGGTTATTTCATCATGTTATGAACAGAAAAGCTGTGAAAAAAATCCCACTAGATGTGACAATTTTTATATTTCTTTTCATTTTTGAGAACTATGAAATGTATCTTAATCTTTAAGCTAAAGAAAATAACAGAACTGTCCCACATTGTAAATTTAAAGATCACAGACAGATGGAGATGAGAAATATCTGAGCTTAACAGGCAAGAATTCAAATCACTGTAAACAGCATATCCGTAAGTGTCAGAGCTAGGAATGAGAAGTTTAAATTGTCTACTGTTATCCTTATCCTACATAAAAAACAGTGTGATCCTAACTCTGTGAAAGTCCAAAACATCAGCACTGTGCTTCAGCCATGTAAACATACATGGGACCAATAACTTGTAATAAAAGTGTTTCACATTTCTCTTTCACAGAAAATGAACAGTCAATACATACGTCATGAAGTGAGGGGATGTGAAACCAGTGACCTGAGAAACTTCTGGGAAAAGACTATTGAACAACAAACTCGGTATCTGCAAATTGAAAAAGAACGTCAGCAAAGAAGCGCTCTGACAAAGTAAGTAGTTTGCATTTGGAAGGATTATTTGAGTTTCCATTGTAATTCTTTTTAAAAGAAAAGTGGTACCTATATTAATATCGTTTAATGAAAGCTGAAAGTAATGTTTATTTTCCTTAGATATTTGGAAAATAATAAAGTTTCCCAAATTGACATGATAATGCCAATTAGTTTTAGCTATGTCTTCAGAGGATAAGAGAATAGTTTACTCTTCTTCACTAAATGGGACCAAAGTGTGGAACTTTCTGAAGTTATTACGAAAATTTCTAGCAGTATTGTCTTATCTTAAACATCAAGGTTTTTTTCAGAGCAAGGCTAGTGCATGTGTGTACCTGGTTCCCTTTCTTTCTCTGTGGCTTTGCCAAGAATATAGGTTCAATTAATTCAGATGGTTTAATTTGCACAAGGTAAGTCCATAACAAATCATATGGTCCAAGTGTTCTATCTGACCAAGACAACTGTCATCCATAGTTATACTTACTTCAATTAGTCATAATTGCCTAAATGAGACAAATCAAGAAAGACTAGTCTGCTGCAACATCAATAGTACAGTTTTACTTCACGTGAAGTCTCCTGGAGTTAAGTCACATGCAAGGATGGGTATTCTGACTTGGGATCATTCAAAAAGAAAGCATTTGTTTAAAATTCCCCTCATACCTCTCTTTGAGTTAATGTTTAGCAAAATAAGGGACTTGCATTAATAACCCTGGATGAAAGAACACTGCAGTAAGTCTCTAACAAGTTTTACCTGTTTTTAAGTCCTAATTTCAACATCTCAGTTTCTCTGATGTGAAATTTCTGCCTTTTCTTTTTAAGGCAGTTTTCTGTAGTATCTAGATACTACCAGAAAAATAAAACAAACTTCCAGCTATCAGCTAACAGTCGGTTAACCTGTAGTTAACTGATCTATCACCAATTTCAACACGTGCAGTATTTCTAAGCCAAATAGTTCACAGGAGCCTCTATACAGTTCTTTGCTAATGTGTTTCCGAGGAGGGGAACTGGGGAAACGTTGGGTGATGCTACCCACCAGGTGGCAGCAGGCAATCTCCAGTGGAGATGACAAGTCACTCCGGCAAAAAGAGGCACTTGAGAGAGGACGACACGGGATATGAAGATGAACCACAACGATCAGGTGAGCCAGCATTGAGATTTAAGAACTAGTCCCGAACTTCCATCCAGCAAAATTCTCTACGTGGGCAGAACAGTTTTCCTGGCAACTGGGGAAAAGATCTGTATGATAGCATCAGTGGGAAAGATGAAGAGTACAAATCTGTTCCCTGTGGAAAAAAAAAAAAAAAAAAAAAAAAAAAGGGACAATCTGACTAGAGTTTCTGTCTTTAGGCTCAGAAATGAATGGATGGAGAGGTTGGAAAAACGGATAAAGATGTTGAGGACCCAACCTGAAGACCCATCTAGCTGAAGATCTACATTCATTGCATGTATGGGGAAAAAAGAAAATAGTTTTGTAGGAGAGCATGATGGTGTGATTCAAAAGCTCAAGTCAATTTTACTTTGTGGCTTACATGAGCTATAAATAATTAGCTGTCTATTAGAAGCTTCATGTGTATAATGTGTATTGCTGCTTTTAATATTATGTATCCATCCCATTATTTGATAAACAGAGATTGAAGCACTCTGAAGTCTTCAAGACTAACGAATCATGGTTCACTGAGCTGTGGATGCTTGGGAAAAATACAGTTCAGCTACATAGCGTTCAGCAAAAGCATTTCCTGGACATTTTGGTTTTCTCTCTAAACTGATGGTAATTTAATGAAATGGTTTTCTTTTTAATGACTTGTTGAGTGTTTCTGGTTTTGTTTTTGTGTTTTAAATACAGCAGAGCCCTTCTCAGACTAAGGAAGTGGGGACATATGTAAAAATGCTATCACATACAAGATCACAAGTAGTGTTCAATTTGTTAGGTGTAACAGATTCTTGCTTCTGTATTAAATACCTGTAAGGCCATTAATAAATATTCTGAGAAATAGACTCTGTGATATATCAACAAGAGTTGCTTTATTTGTTAACCCACATTATCTAACTTGAGATGCTATACCAGCAAAGTCAAAATGACTTGGAGTTTGGGTGATAGTTCTGGTACCCAAACCAACTTGTCTAGAACTGGTCTGATCTCTCTTCCACAGAGCAACCTGGTACACCTTCACAGCTGCCTGTCATCATGAGTGACAAGCACACTTTTTGCTCTAACCTGGTGAGACCCAGTAAATATTCCTTCACAACCACTACATTCAGAAACACAGCAAGTTCCATCTTCCAGATTTGCCGTTAGTCAGAACTGTTTCTAGTTCCCTTCCCAATGCTTTATGAAGATGTGACATTTCCTGCAACAGTATCAACGCATATCAATAGGCCGTTATAATAAAACTGCTTCCTTTTTAGAGTGACTGCTTTGTTGCTACCAGAATGTGTGAGGTAATATATAGAAAAATGGGTAGTTCTGAATACTCTAAAAATCTATTTCCTCAATTGCTTAACCTTTCAGTCCCTTTTATATGAGCATTTCACTAGTTCTCTGGTAATTTACATTGTTTCACAGTAAAGATTTGAATTGCCAGGGGACAAGAGGAGAACAGAGGAAAAGTTTGTGGTTTTAAATTATGTAGAACATATGTCCTTTTAAAAGCAAAACAAAAAATTCAAATGTTATTTGTTCCATCTTTATACATCACCTTTTAAATTTACTTCTGTGTGTCCCAAGGTCAAATCAGATCTATTATGGGAATTTAGCTATGTAAATAATGTTTGGGAAGCCTGAGAAATCCATTAAAGCACGAAAAAAGATGACCTTGAAACATGTGCTCAGAAATCAAGACATCAGCAGGTATGTCACCAAACTAGAGAGCAGAGTTTGTCTGGCAGCTGAAAAAGCTGCTAAACTCGTATTCTTAGCTGGACCTTTTTTTTAATCAATTTTTAAAGCAACTGGAAATATACATTCTTATCCAATCCAGAGGATAAGAGCATATTTACAGTATAACTGTAGAGGGATGAACAATCCCCATGTAGATACACAGGTTAATGATAGGTGTTAGTAAAAGTTAGATTTCTTTAAAAATGCCAGTTCACACATCACAGTTCTCCCATTGTCTGTCTGTGTTCTATGCTTACTGAACTTCAGTGCACAGCAGAATTGTTTTTATACCACTTTGACTGGAATTATAGCTGGAACTGAGGTGAGAGCAACATTTTCTGTCCCCTCACTAATTGCGTAAGTGAAAGCACAATGTACAAAACAGAAGAAATCACAGTTTGTGTATTTTAAAAATGGAGGAGTCTGAAATAATTTTTTCTTTGCATCTCACGCAGTTTAGATCCTTCTCCCCTCTTTTTCATAAAGTAAGTCAAAATTAAGAAAATCTATGGGAAGCCAGAAGAAGAATTGCCAGGAAGAGATTACTTTATAGACCATAGTCTGCCCCACTTACCTCCTTGCCCAGTCCTTCATTGCACATTTCATATGATTATGTCACATATTCTTTGGAATATGTACTATCAAGAAATGAGACACCAGAATCATCTTTTTAAAGTGATAACATGGAACTTATTTTGTCCAGACTACATCTTTTCCAGCCCAAGGCCAGGAGGAGTTCTAAGAACATATTTCCAGAATTAAGCCACTTTTCTCCTGAGCTTTACAATTTCACCTTTAGTGTCTAGGTGAATTATTTCAGGTTCAGGCTTCACAGTGTTAGATTCAGGAGATAGGGCCATGTAATCTTTATTTATCTAGGTGTTAGCAATACTTTTAGATACAACCTCCATCACTTTTGCAGGGGTATTTACTTTGGAGAGTTTTAAATTACTATCAATAAAAATTAAATACATGTATATATATATATAAAAGAAAACATACCCACTGAAACAAATGCAATCTAGAATTAATCAGCAAAAATGATGAAGTGCAAAAACATTAAAATTCAAGTCTAAATGTCAAGAAAAAAACTTAATCAGAAGCTAGAGCAGACTCTATGATGTAAGTGGCTCCAGCAATTTGAAAACACAAACCTATAAATCTTTAACTTATCTTGAGGGTTACAAAAGAAATTAAAAGAAGTCAAAAAAAAAAGTGAAGTAAACTGCAGTTTCTGTGAGACTCAGAAATAAGGAGTAGAGAAACCTCACCATAACTCTAGAAAAGAACTAAAAAAAAAAAAAAAAAAAAAAAAAAGCTAAAAGAAAAAAAAAAAAAGCTAAAAGAAAATAATTAGAAAAGCTAAAAACTGATAAAATCATCTGAGATTAATATAATCATTATGGTTACAGTGGATGCTTAGATGCTCTTCAGACTACTTTTCAGTATTTTTCAAATATTTATAAAAGAGCTCCTTGAAGAAACATTTAATTTCTCTTGATTTTCTTCTATCCATATTTTCACTTTGCTTTTGAGTTATTTGTAATTAAAATGTGATAGATACTTGACTATCATCTTAGCTTTCATTATTTTACCCTTCCTTTGCTTCATCCTGACACTGAGTAGCAAAAAAATGCCTGTCACTTTGTCATTGTAAATGCAAGGTACCTAACTGTTTGATAAATCTTTTAACACTGACAAAAATCAAATGTAGTAAAGTTTTATCATCCTCTGATACAAGCACTAAATGATCTGGACCCAAGTCTTTAAATACTATTTATGGGAAGTACACTGCATTCTAGCACAAGAGTGACAAGATACCCCATTTTAGCTGTATTAATGGTCTTTCTAGTGTATGGATAAGGTGTGACAGCTGTGAAGAATGACTCTGACAGTAACTTAACAGACCTCTTAGCAGTTTAGCCCAAATCAAGACAGCTTAAAAACAGTTCTTTGTTCAGTAGTCCCTCCTGACCAATGTCCTTTACTAATCAAGGAGGTCTTCTCTGAAGTTCTCTAGTTAAGGAGCAAATCAGCATAACTCAGACATTGTGGCCAATCATTGAATTTGAACAAATGGTGGAAGTCAGGCAAAAGACAGGATGTCTTTTTGTTGAGATGGTAGAGACAAATCAGGTAAATGGTTAAGCTATGGCTGGGTGAAGTGCCTGGCCCTGTCACAGCAGAATCTGCAGTGAAGCCTGTCCAGCATCTCACTGCAGAAGCATCCAGAAAATTGTGTTCAGCATGACCCAACATTATATGTTGCCTGTGGTACAACCACTTCATCTTCATGTAGGTATCTACTTGTCTGTTTGGGCTTTTGGTGACATTCGCTGAAGAGGAGATTGACCTATTGGTCAATTCTGAGGTGTTTAAAGTTGGCAGCACTGAAATAAACCCACTATACAATACCAAGTCGACCTATCATATTCTGTATTTACTGTAGCAGTAAGTACAAACAAGTTATTCTGCGCTCAGAAAATCTACACACTGAGGATTTGGATCCTGTTATACAAAAGCAACATGAGAAATAACACCTGCCACACAGAGATTACCTTGTAAACTGGACAGAAAGAGTGGAGGGGGAGTGGAAGGATGGGCCACAGTCAGAGGTCAGGGAAGAGCCACGCTGCCTGGGGTCAGGTACCAAGTCAATGTCCAATTGATCCACACATTGGATAATGGGCCCCACGTTCACAGTAAACCAGCCCCCCAGCCGGAACCAAAGTCCATAGTTTCTTCTAACAAATGTGTCTGAAAAAATAAAAACATCCTGAACCCAATCCATGACAGGTGCCATGGCTATGCAAAATATACTGAAAGTTGAGAAAATCACACTACTTGTGTAGCTGGATTCTCACTATACAAATTTGAGGAAAACAAAGAGTCTGATGCTACTGGGATGCCAGACTCATTAAGAGCACTGTGAGATCATTAAATCTGGAGAAGCAGTATTAATAGATATCTTTTGGAAGGGAAGTTAAGAAAGATGAAGAAGAGATACTATACCAGAAGGGCTTAAAATGGGTTCAGATGAAGGTCTAATATTGATTACAGGTTTTGCTGTTTTCAACTCATCCTTCTCACCTTTCTGTGTTACACATGAAGCCTCTCCTAGACAAGACTGCTGGTCTTAAACATGCACATGCTTCACACATGGTCTGCAGTAACTTCTCAGTGGAAGTTATATTTGAGATATATTTAGACCTATGACATGATGTTTTGAGGGCCTTTATTCAGAAAATACATCCCCATGCTAAAATCTGCAGCCACACTTTTCTTGCATAAATAGGACTCAGTTTCATAGAATCATAGAATTTAGATTTGGGTTGGAAAGAACCTTAAGGATCATCCAGTTCCAACCCTTCTGCCATTGACAGGGATGCCACCCACTAGATCAGGTTGCTCAAAGCCCCATCCAGCAAGGCCTTGAACATCTCCAGGGATGGGGCATCCACAGCTTCTCTGGGCAACCTGTGCCAGTGCCTCACAACCCTCTGATTAAAGAATTTCTTCCTTATATCTAATCTGAATCAACCCTCTTTTAGTTTAAAGCTATTACCCCTCATCCTATCACTACACTCCCTGATAAAGAGTTCCTCTCCAAGTTTCTTGTAGGCCCTCTTTAGGTACTGGAAGGCTGCTATAAGGTCTCCCCAGAGCCTTCTCTTCTCTAGGCTGAACAACCCCAACTCTCTTAGCCTGACTTCATAGGAGAGGTGCTCCAGCCCTCTGGTCATTCTCATGGCCTTCCTTCGGATTTGATCCAACAGGTCCATGTCCTTCTTGTGCTGGGGGCCCCAGAGCTGTATGCAGTGCTCCAGGTGGGGTCTCATGACAGCAGAGTAGAGGGAGAGAATCACCTCTCTTGACTTGTTGACCACATTGCTTTTGATGCAGCCCAGGATACGGTTGGCTTTCTGGGCTGCTAGCGCGCATTGCTGGCTCATGTTGAGCTACTCATCAACACACACTCCCAGGTCTTCCTCCTCAGGGCTGCTCTCCATCCATTCTCCGCCCGGCCTGTATTTGTGCCTGGGATTGCCCTGGCCCAGGTGCAAGATGTTGCATTTGGCCATGTTGAACTTCATAAGGTTTGGGCCAAACTGCTTCTCATCCTACAAACCAGACTGGAAAGAGAGTCAGGGTTGATGAGGAACATGCAAATCCACTACAAAATATGTCAAAATATAGGTATATTTTTGAATGGGTTTTGAATTACTAGGTCTGGATTTATCCCACTTAGGATGAGAATTTAATTCTGAGCATGGCACTCTGAAGACCAAAGATAATAGAGTGCCTGCAATAAGGAGGGAAAATCAAACCAGAGAGCCCAAAAGACATGTTCTGTCTGAAAGCCCCCAGAGGAGTCAGCTGTGACATACTTAGCTCACTGCTCTTTTAACCTTTTCAAGACAGTTCTCTGTTGGCAATCTGTGGTCTGTGGCTGCTGGTAGCCTTTTGGAGAGTTAGTCCTGTAGATGGACAATTTATAAAGTGCCATCATGGGATACCTCACTTAAATCTCTTAATTCACTCTTCTACCAACACAATCTACTTTCTGTTGTGATTAAATATAACATCCTCAACCTAGCCTACACTTCCACAACTCATCCTACTTCTGTGATATGTATTACTAACACAAGCACTCCAAAAGCATTCCTCACAAAGCAAAAAGTCCCTCATCTCTTCATCCTCCTCTGCAACCATTTTTTCATTAGTGAGCACAGTGTGCAGAATGTTGGCTGCAGCTGCTTTAAAAGCACTGAACATTTCCCACAGGTTTGATTTTATTCCCACCTCACTCCTTGCACATATTCCTTTTTATAATCTCACCATTTTTCCATCCCAGAGGGTTGAGTGGAATAGCCCTGGTGTCAGAGGTCACTGGTGAAGTTTACGCTGAGATTTGAGTGCTTTATATTTGTGACCTTTTTCCCCTTCTCCACTTTGGGAAGGAAAAAGAACAAATCCGCAAGCAGCTTAATAGCAACCTGCCAACATTCACTGTAGAGAATAGGGCTGGTTTTGAATTGTAAAACCAGTAGAGAATTTTCAGGCACTGACTCTGACTGCTTTAAAACTCACCTACTACCTCTAAAAACAGGGAGCAAGCATAAAGTCATTTAAATAGTTTTTCTTCTCTTTATTCTGGGAAGAGAGTTCAATACCAAATTCCACCCGAGAACAAATTTTTATGGACAAGTAATAAAGTCCTTTGAAACTAGGGGATTATAATAAAAATGCTGACACAGCCTTATCCATGGGCAGCAGAGAACAGTGCTGGTATAATTACTCAATGCAACCTATAATCTTCATGGTGCTCTAAGTCAAAAGGAAAATGAGAGGCTTTGCATAATGCTGAAAATCTATCAGGGCTTTGATGTTGCTCTAATCCTACCCTGCCTAATAGTTCATTTAATGTCCAAGGGAATGAATGCAACTTAATGTGTCATTTAAGATTATTGTAATTAGAAAAGTTAGAGCAGAAACAAATGGAAAAAAAAAATCTCTGTTTGACTTGATTTACCCAAATTAAATGCTATTGTCAGAACATCTAAGCAGTGTTTCATGATTTAGGTAATGTTTTAAGGGAAGGCATGAGAAATTATCAAGTTCTCTATTGAAAAAGAAAAGCAAACAAAAATCAGCATACATCATCTTTGTACTGTTTGCAGATTATAAGTAGGCAATGTTACACTGAAGACCAAATTCTGAGATAGCCTTTTTACCCACAGAGAGCAGCCTTAAACTGTGCCAAAGGCCAGATCAATGGGACTTTGTGAATGGTCCCATGAAGTATCAGCTTGCACCCCAAAAGGAGCAGTGCAAGTGGCTACTCAGTGGTTACTAAAGATATGCATGTGTAGATTTGCATACTGAAATGGTACCAAAAGCCCCTGGCACATTTATTCAGCCCTCGTGATATAACACAATAGCCCCAAAGCAGTCGTATTAACAAGAAGCAGCAAGTCAGAAATATAGACTCTCTTATACCAGCCTTTGGGGACAGACCTCCTGGTCTGTAGAAACAGAGACCCTTTAAACCGGCTGGTTCACAGCGCAAAGAGGAACAGCTGAGCTCAAGAAGAACCCTGCCGCAGAGTCCAGGCCCTTAAGAGACAAGAGAGCCTGCTTACCCCATGTCCATCTCTCAGCTCTGAGATCTCTCATGTACTGCAGAACTCTTGAGGAGAGCATTGTTCCAGTCTTTAAGGTGGACGCTGAGTGGAAATCTCAGAGGGTCAGGACACCAGCCTTTTCATGAAGATTCCTCAACACAAGTTTACAGGGTGATCTTCAGCCTGCACTTTAAGGAATAGGTGAGCAGGCAAATACTAGTGCTGCTCCTAGTACCTCTCAGAGCCATGAGCTCTGCCCTCCCCTCCAGCCACCCCCACTTCCCTCCTTGTGTCAGGAGAGCTGCTGGGGAGGCTGCACAGTGAAGCACATCAGAGAACTCATCCAGCTGAAATAAATAGATATACACACATTTTTGCTTGGATGGTTTTCAGTTAGATCTGCTCCCTGATCTGATTTTCTCCCCTCTCATGTAATGGTAGAGGAGTTGGGGTGCCGGTAGCATGGCTGATGGAGGGCAGAGCTACACAGCACAACACCCATCCTAGCATTTTAAGCCCAGGTTTCAGACAGAATTCTTTCTGCCCATGTCCAAGCTATTTAATATGCTATCTCCAGTCTGAAAACAAAAAAACAATTAACAGTGGTTGAAAAATAATGAAATCCAAAACACCAGTGACATTTACCTAAAATTTTGTTTTTTATTAGCAGGTCCCAAAGCATTTAAAGATGAGACCTATTACCACATCCTTTCACTGATGAGGAAAATAAGGCAGGGAATTGTTATGTCTTAAGACACATAGTGCTAGACCTTGGTTGTGTTCCTAAACTTATGCACTAGTCCAGACCCTTATCAGCCAGAGAATACTGTTTGCCAAACACAATCAAAATGTGCCCAAACTGGCTAAGACATTGCAAACTTTTACTGTGTATGGCATTGGCATAACACATCCCAGTGTTATGATTTACTTCATTCATCCTTTTCCAGAAACCAATACTCCATGTGGTAATCACACATGGCAAACCTGTCCTGGACAAGTTCTTCAGTTGTCTCTGAAATGATGTTTCCTTCCTGTGTTTGGGTGGCGGAAACACCCTGGAAAATGCTTGATTTGCCATATATCTCCTTCAGAATTTCAGGGTAAAATAACTAAAAATCGAGCATATACACCACATGGAATTTAACAATCTGTTATTAAAATTGATCCAAGATTACTTTTGGGAAGACCATCTATAGAACTGTCTGCACAGAAGTTCTTATTTTCATCTATCTTCTGTATAAAGGATTCAATCATCCAACATATGTTCACATTAGAAAGGATTATTCAAGCAAGTGGCCATCTCAGCTCAGAGACTATTATATTCAACCAAATAATTCACCTTTACCCATAACTTATGAACACCACAAATTGCTTGTATGATTATGATGACCTTGATCTCTTCTTTTATAATTTGTTTCATCTGAAAAGCAGTATTTTTGCAAGGAAGTGCAAATAAAGCTTTTCAGCTTTACAGTACAAATGGCCTGAAAGAGACATAGCTTTACCAGAACAGAGAGCCTTTCAGGAGCAAAAGATTGCCTCCTGGTGTAAAAATGATGTAATATTTCTCTATTTTCATACTCCAGAAAGAATCAAACAACACATAGCCGAGCCGAAAGATTGATTTAGCTAAGGAGCTGTTGCTTTATCTTTCAGAACATTGAATGTTCAAAGTCATTTTGGACTAGTGTTTAGTTTCTTATTTAATTTGCTCTGTTTCTTCTAAAGGCTCAGGAGATCTAGCATGTTAAACCAAAAAGACCAGGCTACAACATACAAGATAAAAACAGAGCAGCTGCATAACTCTGGAGGAGCTAGTTCCTAAACCTCTGTCATTTTAGTCTAAATGTTCCCCACAAGCCCACAGCTCTGCTTCTGTACTGCCCAGAGCTGCCCCAAGCTGAACTGCGCTCATGCCTCACTGAGACATGAAAATAGACAAGGCAGAAAACAAGTCCTATGACAGGGCCAGTGTGGTTGACATATTTCTCACTCATGCCAAGACCAGCTTTTCTGGAAAACATAGCAGAAACAGAATACTCTCCTATGCAGGAGGGATACAGAAGAAAAATGCACAAAGATAACCCTTTTACTATTCATTAGCTGCTCCACACTGAGTAGTAATTAGGGCACATTCACAGCAAGGAGGAGATCCAGAATCTTCTCAGCCCCAGCAAATTCCTGACTGCATCTCAGTGAAAAATCCTCAACTGCTCTGTTATTTGAACTCTCCTGTGAAAAACACATTCAAATATATGATGCTGAGCATGTGTATAAATAAGCAATATGTGAAAGGAAACCAGCTTTCCTGAACCTGTAAGTTGCACACAGACTTTACATGAGTATAGTATATTTACCAGAAAGATGAGGGGAATCATAAAATCACAATTTGGGTTGGAAGGGGCCTCAAAGATCATCTAGTTCTAAACTCCCTGCCATAGGTAGGGATGCCATCCACTAGATCAGGTTGCTCAGGGCCTCGTCCAACCTGGTTTTGAACACCTTCAGGGATAGGGCACCTGCAACCTCTCTGGGCAACTCCCAATGCCTCACCACCCCCTGAGTGAAAAATTTCCACCTAACCTCTAATCTAAATCTCCCCTCTTTTAGTTTCAAATCATTCTTTCTCATCCTGTCAATATCTGATTGAGCAAAGAGTTGCTCTCCATCTTTTTTATAAGCCCCCTTCAAGTACTGAAAAGTTACAACGAGGTCCCCCCAGAGTCTTCTCTTCTGTAGGCTAAACATCCCCAGCTCTCTCAGCCTTTCTTCACAGGGGAGGTGCTCCAGCCCCTTGATCACCTTCATGGCACTACTCTGGACCCACTCCAACAGCTCCACATCCTTCTTGTGCTCCAGATCTGGACACACTACTCCCAGTGGGACCTCACAAGGGCAGAGTAGAGGGGAACAATCAACTCCCTGGACCTGCTTGCCACATTTTTTGATGCAGCCCTGGATGCAGCTGGCCTTCAGTGCTTCAAGCATACACTGCTGACTCATGTTGAGCTTTTCATCCACCAAAACCCCCAAGTTTTTCTCTGCAGGGCTGGTCTCAATGAGTTCTTTCAGTCCGTACTCATGTCTGGGATTGCCCCAGCAATGAAGAGGACCTCCAGAATCTCCCAGAAGTCTCACAGCTTCATTTTGAAATGAAGATCCCTGCCTTACATTCCTTGCAGACAAGAAACCACATCTTTTCATGTAAGCGCAATCCTACTAATGGTGACATGACAAAAAAAATAAACAGGGGCTTAAGCTGTTCAATAGGTCCAGGCTGACATCAAAAAATATTAGTATTAACAATTTGGGACTGTAGTATTCCATATTCCAGATGTAATTTTCCTCGTTTTCATTTTATACCCTCTTAACAAAAACTGCCAGTTCACCTTTAGCAGATGATTTCAATTAATGATTAAACACCAACTTTTAATCAAATAATGAATGTACTATTCGCTCTGATAGTTTAGTAATAAAGATGGTGATAGAGTAGACTGTTCTGACATAATCTGCCTCCTTATCAAATTCTCATCCCTGTTAATTATCCTGTTAAACATGACTCAACTCGGAACTCACTCTCGGAAACAATTAGTAAAGAACACAGCAAATAAATGACTAGAAGCTTCCTGATATTGCAGCCTAAGTTATACCACACACAACTGTCAAGACCTGAGAGGACCGGCTACAACTCTACACAGTTCTCAATGTACATTGAAAAAAAACAGCTAAAGTGAACATGGTCCTGATTAGTACAAGAGGAAGACAGGAAAGAGTAATCGTAGCTCATTCATGCATTTCAGTTGCTTAGACTTTTACACCTTTCCTGTGTAAGTTTTGAGTCTCTGCTTTGTCATCTCCCTCTTAGACTCCAAGGCATTTCCCCAGTACAGTTTTAGTAGCTAACTCTGGTCCCCTCCCAGATTAGAGACCACCTTTTCTGGATGAAAATCTTCATCAGGAATTGCTGGCATATTCACATTTTTCAGTTATAGTCACATCTTCAAATCTTTAAACTATGACTATCCATATTTGGGAAGAAAATCATGCACTGGCAATTTAGCTGAACACTTTATTGAGGTGAAGGTCACACCACCCCAGTCGTGCTGGGAACAAGGGTCCCCTCTCCTTCACACTTCCTATGTCTATCATCTGGAGACAGTATAATGATTTACAAGTCTATTTGATACCAAGACAGTATCACTTAAGGCTATGTCTCCATGGCAATATTTCATTAATCTACCTTCCTCACTTGTGGGAAAGAACAGAAGTGATATGTTCAGGAGCATCCAAACACCTTGTTATATTACCGTATGTAATTTGCCTCTTAATCCTTTACCTCTTCACAGTTCTATCTTTATTCATATTAACTGGTTCTTACTATGGGCAGGTGTTCAGGATGAAAAAAAAAAAAAAAAAAAAAAAAAAAAAAAAAGTCTCTTGCCATTTTTATCTTCATACATTGTAAAATATCTACCAGAAACTATAAAAATTATATGAGAAGTAAAATCAACATATTCCTCTGATTGCTTTCTTGGCATTTATTATTTTTCCAGTGCCACTTCTGAACAGCTTCACTGGAAGCAAAGGCTGAATTCTGAATGATGTGATTTTGACAGCCCTTAATAAGAAACAGATGGCACGTGTATTTGCAGTGATGCAGGTGGCTGAATTTGACTCAGCTGTATCAGAGGGATGCAGATGCTACTTTGACTCAACTAATGGAAGAAGAGGAGGAGAAGGAGATATAAATTTAATGTTTACTTTGGCAAAATATATGTATGAACCAATCTGACTGGGGGAAGTGTCACTACATGGTGTTGTCATCTAGAAAGGATTTACAGGAAAGGGTAGTAATGTAGAGCTGAAAGACCTGCAAAAACAGAATAACATTAGTTCACAGAGGCCAAAAGAAAACACATGCCAGGCTCAGGCTGGAGATGGAGGAGCAAACACTAATCATGAAATCTCTCCTTAAACTTAACAGGGACAAGTACAACTTCCTGGCTGTGGTCCAAAGTTTACCAAATGAGTGAAGCTGCGCTACAGACAGCATAGCCATTTGTTGTGTCTTGGTGGACATAAAACATAATAATTAAGGGGAAAGAGGAAGCAGGAGGGAGGGATTGAGTTCCAAGTTTCTCTGATAAAGTAAAGGTTGCTTCGCAGCTAACTGGAGGGAAGTTTTCTTCACTTGGTATATTTGCACTCCTTCAGTAAAGCATGAGAGTACTGTGGGAGTATCTGGAGATACAAAGTCTTTGGGAAGAATGCTGGAAAAATCCAGGGTAGAAAGAGCCAATCCTGCAGGTATCTTGTCCAACCACTGAAAAAATCCTGAAGATAGAAAAGAATGGTACAGAAGGGGATTGTGCTTCTATCAACATAGAAAAGATCAAAAGGAACACTAGCTATATGACCAGTCCCAAAGAAAAAAAAAATTTACTTCCAAAGCTGTGGAAATATAGACCACTACCTATAATTTCAGTTCTTCTTTATGATGCCAGTATTTCAACATAAACATGCAGAGTTCCTTAATTATAGTTCCCAGTTGAAAATCTCTGTAAGAATATTGACTGGAGAAAGGTTTTTGTGTGCATGTGATCACAGCTGCTGTGAAGATTCTGTGCATTAGCAACATTTGAGATCAAAGCATTTTTTTTTAAATTTAAATTATAATTTATTTCTATGCCTGCTTATTTTTTAAGCATAATACCAAGATATGTATATATTTTTGTTAGGCCTTGTAATACCCATTTTTGAGCATACGTGGGCAGGAGAGCAATGTATGGATCGGGGGTGATAGAATGGGCAAGAGTAGAAACTGTGGGTGCAGGACGTAGTGTTGTCACAGCAAAGTTGTTATACCAAGCAAATAAGTTTAAACCTTCAAGCCTTCAGTGGACATACCATGTTCATCACTGAGAGGAGGTTTAGACAGTGAGTATTCAGACAAATGTTCTTATTTCTGTCTCTTACAGTAGTGTGTAATTAATCTCTGATGGTAACAGCCGAAAACCTCCATTATAGTTGTAATGCAACACTGCACAAATCACTCAGAGAAAAATGTTCTCTCTGTAGCATTTTTATCCTGACTGTTAGTGAGTTCTTTTCCACACTGTTTTCATTCAGACTACATATAAATTTTTATGGGTGCCCAATATCTCCTGTCCTTCAGCCCTAGACAGATGTTCTTAAACTTTCTCCATAGTCAGCCCCACACATACAAGTAGAGAAGGAAGAGACTTATAATACATAGGTGGATACTTCTCTGCCTTCTCTTGGGCTGCTGTTAGTTTGTAAGAAAAGACACTGCTTAGTGTGACAAAGGCTATGTGCGTGGGTACTAGAAGCGCTGGGGAGGTGGGGTGTCTGCTTGTGTGTCACTCTGGGTGTGGAGCTGCACAACAGGGGAAAGCATCATTCAGCAAACTTCTTGTGAAAATCTTTGTTCTGAAGACTATTGGTATAAATTCATGGTGAAGTTAGCACCATATCTTGACTCCGTGTTTCGTAACTGGATGCACATTCACGTTACTAGTACAAATGGTGTGTGTGAGAGTGTGTGTGTGTGTGTGAAACTGAAATGCAGATCACAGAAATAGCCAGTTAAAAAATATTTTTTTAAAAAGGTCTTGATAGCTACATTTTCAAACACCAAATGATTTATTTTAGAAGCAATACATGTGAGCCCAAAGGACTTTAAAAAGAGGAACTCATTGACATTTCTGTGATAAAACATGACTGGGTAGGAAAAAAACTAAACTGATGTGCTCTTCTCTTCTGCAGAGACACTCATCTACTTCTGTAGAGACATAATTGAGCCCTAAAGCTATTGCCCTTTTGACTTCTTTAACTCATTAACAGGAAATTAACTCTCACTTTATTTGTGTCAGTACCATGCATGACCTCTCCTTGAAATAGACAGCTCTTGAAAAACAGGGCATTATGTTCTCATTTTGAACTTGAGTCGGAAAAGGATTTTTCTAAACACCAATTAGTAAGTTTCAACCTATATTTGTCTAACTGGACAGTGTCAATAAAAGATCCAAACACATCTACTTTGATAATATGGTACATCTTGATGAAACACATGGGATTCGTCAGCATTTAAAAACAAGTATACCTCAGTGAGAAAGCATATTAACACCCATGTTTGGTTTTATAAATTGATGTCTTTCACTTATTGAATATGCCAGTTTTTTTTATTGGATGACTTTTTTTGCTGTCATTATGGAGAAAATCTCATTAGTTCAAAGAATCACTAAATCTTAGCTGTGCTGACAGACATTTGTAAAATTAGTAAAACTTGAAAAACAGTGAGATTCCAAACTATGAAGAGAGCAAGGTCTCCCTAATTTACTCCACTGAAGGGAGATGTTTCAAATTCCCCCAAAAATTTTACAACAATATAAAAAAACTAATTTAAGTATGAGCATAATTGTTTTTATACAATTTTGCTTGCCAATTTTAACCTGAAAAAAAAAAAAGTGTTTGCTTTATTAGCTTGACCATAAACTTTATTTGTACAGAAGAACTACATTTAGACAACTCCTGTCTCTTAAAATTCCCTCTTCTACTTTTTAACCCTGTAACTATCCCATGCATCCTTGAAGCCTTTATTTCCTTCAAAATCCGCATGCAAAAATGCCTACATAATGGTGCCACTAGGATCTGAAAATGTGCAGGTGAGACTGAAAATTTTCTCTAGACAAATGTAGAATATGAAACTGATATTTAGCAACACTGACCAAAGGTAACATTTCCATGAGTTTATAGAGAAGAATTATACATCATCTTTACAAGATTCAGACAGCTGCATTGTCCTCCTATAATGTGTATATCAAAAAGATGAAAGCCATAATCTTAGTAACTGTTTTGAAAATGGTTTTAACCATTAGATAGGCAGATCTATTATCCTGAAACCATTTATATTACTACTTTCTCAGCAATATGTTTATCTTTACATATCTTTATCTTTTATCTTACATATCTTTTAACTTTACATCTTTACATAACATTCATAATGTATATGAATGATTAAGCTCTCGTTGTGCTCTTTCGATGTATGGGAATACTTTCATCTGTGTCTTACAAATGGGGAGCTGAACCATAGAGATATGAAACAACATGGAAGTGAGGTAACATAAATATTTCCTGAATAATGCCTTCAGAAGAAGTGTAATTTACCAGTCTAACTGGCTTTAGCATGCTAAGTTACAGTTAGAATGGCGTTAAAGGGTTTCAATCGCTCTTGTGCGATTGTAGGAGTAGTTGAGTTTGATCATAACCTTGGCATAAATGCACACCAGGAGAGAAGCTGCAAATCTCCTTTAAGAAATGAAATAAGCAAATCTGTAAATCTGTAAGGAAATCTGGAATAGGGAATTTAAGGAAATTGATAGAACTGAAAAAAAGAAAAAGAGTAAATGAATTTATTATTGTGTCCTAATAATTCTGAGATTTAACCAATGCTTCTGAAAAACCACACCAGTTTTACACAGCCAGGCAAATGTCAGCTTGGTGATAAAACCCAACAATGACAAACTCAAGCAGTCTTCAAGTCAAATGCCTTGCTTATTCAACGTCATTCACTATCACCTCCCTGGAAGCACACATGCATACACACAAACTCTCACACCGACAGCCATTAGGTTTTAAAGAGCTGCTATATTTTATTGCACCTACCTAAAAACACAAGCTTTCAATTTTGCCTTACAGAAAAAATCAAACAGCAATCCAAAGAAAATAATGATTTGTTTGTTTGTTTGTTTAACAGGCAAGCATCACAAGACAAGGTTATCTCTGAGGTTTTGTAATACTTCTTCTTTATTTAAGAGTAAAATCTTACTATTAAAACAGTTATTGGTATTTCAAAGCCATCTTCAATAAGCTGATTTTATATCAAGATATTTCTGAGAAAATGTTTAGCCAAAATAAACTCCCCACTACTAAACTTTAGCAAAAACCAAACTTAAAAAAAAAAAAAAAATCAGAATCATAGAGAAAATGACCAGGCTTTGAATCAAATAATGTTGCAAGGAGTTTGAATATCCAAGCTATGGCCAGTAAGTAACTCACCAAGTTCATTTCACTGCTAGTGTTCCTGTGGTTGTTCTAGACTCCTCAGGGCTCACTATAACAACTACATATTCATCCTAATTTTCCATGAAATCTAATTTAAAAGATAGATATAATATGCTGTAAACAACCAAAAAGGAAATGTTAGGCTTTAAAATTAAACCTAACATGGGCTGCCAAAATTTTCATCTTGAGACGTGAAACAGTGAAACAGTAATTCACATGAGATAAATGTGATAAACTGCACTGAATCACTTCCAGTGGGATTATTCAGGGCATGAGAAAGTTTAACCCATGCTTAAGGCTCTATATTCCAACCAGAAATCCTGCTCATTTGCCTTGAAATAAGTGCAACTGCTCATTTAAATCCTTGGATGTGCTGTAATCATTGCGGAGCTTTCAATAGCAAGGCATTTAAATATCAATTACTAATTATTATTTACTATGATTAACCTAAATCAAAGTTGGTAGAAACGACTACCACTTTAATTTGCAAGTCGTATTCTCCTTAAAATGTCCTAGTATGCTGAGGATGGTAATTGTTTCAAAGTTGTTTGTACAGGTGTTAAGTGTAAGGTATGGTGGAAAGAGGTAGAATCAGTCTTGAGGGAGTAAATCATTAGAGGAGGAATGAATTTCTCTGGAAGATTAGTGCAATAGGGCAAAGCTACTCCTCGCTTCTTATGCCTCTTAAATAGGCAATCATTCCTGATTGAACTCCAAGGGCAAAATCAGACAAGTAGACAGGATTATTAAACTGGATCTATCTCTGATAGAATTTCCAGAGACCAGCAACTAAAACTGGAGAGTTTTCTGTGTGTAAAGCACATGGGTCTTCTTCATCATATGTCAGTCTATTGTTAATTTAAACTCCTGGTACTCCTGGTACACAGTCATGTGAAAAATGTCTTCATTTAGTCACTGGTCTTTGTGAGTGCAAAGGAATCTTTGGAAAAGTGAAGCCCAGCAGTGAATTCAGTGTCAAGAAACAGAATGCAAACCAAATGAAGCTGAAAGGCTCAGGCCCAACAGTTTGAAAATAAATGTGTAGTGAGGTTAACCAGTTATTTTAAAAAGGCTAAGATTTGACATTACTGCAAAATTACTATGAAAAATTCTATGAGGCATACAAATGTCCAGAGGTGTAATGGGTTTCATTTTGACTGTTTCCACACAGATTTTTAAGAGCCTAGTGACATTTTCTTTGTTAAAGCAAGGCAAACTCTTGCATATCATGTATTTTTATCTTAGACTAAGTCACAGCAGACTACATTCAAAATCCATATTCTCAACTTTCAGGACAATGTTGGCACCTTAATGTTGTAGAGATAAAATATATCAGTCTTGAAAACATTGCATGTAACATTAAAATAAATAAATAAATATATAAAATGAAGAACCCTATAGAAAACATAAATTATTAAATATTTGAATCAAGTTAAAAATATTACCTTTCAGAGTCATTCCTGATTTATTCTAGGGATTATGCTTTGTTCACCCATAGCTCTCTATTTATGTCATTAACCAAACCTTAGTCATGACAATGACATTACACTTTAAGATAAGAGAAAAAAAAAAAAAAAAAAAAGAGAAAATGAGAAAAAAGAAAAAGAGTCCTTTAGGTAAGAAATGCAATTTACCTTTAGTTCTTTTGGCCCCAGAGACCACTTCATAGCAGGTTCTGTGATAAATCCACCACCCAGTGCCATGGTAAATGGCTAGGTTAACGAAGAGAGGTCAAGTAGGGAAATGGGAGGTGAGAGTAGAAAGGTTTTGATGGTCTGTAAATGACCTGCTGCAGGGAGTACACTGTTAAAGCTCAGAGAGTGAAGTACACCAAATTCTTCTTGGATGATAAGTGAAGGATTGGCTTTACTTTCATTTCTATATTTCACTAAATCTTTGCTGTCAAACTAATTCTTGTGTGTGTGTGTGTGTGTGCACGTAGCAGGGTAATGTTATAGCAGAGGAACAGCATAGAAAGGAGTGAAATATGATCAGAGCAGAGGGGAATGTGAGGCTTTTTAGGTAAGACATTACAGTTTCTAAATAATAACAAAATCAATGTTAAAAATGTTTGTTACTAGTTACAGGAAAAATGAAATATATTAATTTTGTTTAGTAACTTTTTTTTATGCTTCTTTTTCCAGTAGTTACTTAAAACTGAGAGATCTCTTCTCCCATAATACTTTTGTTGTGTTTAGGCAATATTTTTTTCTTCCCTTTCCCACCTGTATTCCCAATCTGCAGTTATATCTCACTAATTTCATGCTATAATTTGATAAGTTTTTTTGTGAATTCATTTTTCACGTATCTGTATCTTTGAACTGCAGATTTCTTTTAAGTATGTCAGTGCATTTACCAATGCTCCAGTTTAAAAATTGTAAGACCTAACATTTATTTCTTGATTTATTTATTTTTTTTTTAAATGGTGGTGGTTTTGACAAATAAAGAAAATACTGAAGAGTGTTCTCTCACCTTCCTGTAAATAACTAACATTAAAAAAAAAAAAAAAAAGAAAAAACATTGTCTTACAGTCCCAGCTTTCAGACATCTTTGTGCATGAATGGGGTTACTTTTGTGAGTGGCATTACCCTTATATTTTTGAGTTTAGGATTTGTTATGATGTTGCTCTCTGGCTTCTTTAGGGAGCCAGGCTCTATTGCATGATAAAAAATGCAGATCTGCTCGGAGTTTCAGAATGGGGTTAGGGGGTCTTCCTCTTGCCATTTAAGAGCCCAAAGTATGTGCCCTGATCCCATGTTATTCCTCATGTAAATAACAAGATTAATATTTCAAACATTCCAGTGTATTTTCTTTTACTTTTCCACTACCTCCTGAACCCATGTAATAATAGTGGATTGAAATATGGAACAGAAAGAGAAATAGCTAACACAAGTTATAAAATATACCTCGGCCTCTCTATCTCTTTTCAAAATTACAGCTTTGGCACTTTTCATAAAGAATAATGTTTTGATGTCAATTGTTCTAACTACTGTCATGTATTAATTCTGTGTTTTAGTTACAATCCTTTTTTGATTTATATGTTTAAAGGGCATGAAGGGGAAAATTGTAACAATTCCCCAAAACCATGAAAATTGGAGTACATCTTTAAACACCTTTAAGGAAATTAATAACCTCAGTTCCAAGAGAAAAAGAAAAAATGTTTCTGATATCTTACCTTTCAGTGAATTAACACATGGTAAGTTGTTCATCACAAGAGGGTACAATTGATTTTCGTGTTCACTGTGAAGGTGTTTCTACAGGGGAAAAAGGGCCTTGAAGGTCACATTATAATCCGTTTTCTAGAGAAGGCTTTCTGTTTCTATCTCTTAAAAACACAATCAAACACACAAAAAGCATTGGTACATACAAAGAGGTATATTATTTAAAAATATACAAACAAGCAAACAAAAATCCCCTACAAATCAAGGAAAACATGCAGACTCCATGTCAAGGACCTTTACAGATAGCGTGGTTGCTTTAGCAAATGTCAGGAAGTCCTTGAACCTGTGCAGGCTGCTAATTATTTACACATAGCCATTGGCAACACAGTTAGCAAGCCTTTTCAAGAACAGGAATGTACACTTATACACTCTTGAAAATGTCAAAAATGCCTGTTAAATTATCCATCAGAATACTTGAAATATGTCAGTCACTCCAATGGAGAAATTGGAAGTGCTGCACCTCCATTTCATTACTCTGTATTTTAATTGGTGCAGAAAGCTAGAAGTAGCTGATGACTTGTTTAGAAGCAGCTGCAGGGGTCAGTTCAGAAGCTTATGCCATACCCTCCTCCCTTCAGAGGTAATGCAGTAACATCAGGTGGTACTGCCAGTTAAACACTGGATGTTACATGATCATAGAAACACCTTTTACCACATCCTCCTAATTTTTAGATATGAGGACGGTTTAAAGCTCAGGAAGCCTGCATGTAAAGGACAACTCTATATTTCATATGCAGGAACCAATAGTCCTATCTCAGACCTGCTGGTCAGTGCTTTGGGACATGAATCATCAGAGCACTGGTTATTGTTGCCTGCAAATTCTCTTCTCCCCCACTGAGGGGAAAGCACTTACATTTATAACTCTACATTTCTAAAGGAAAAAAAAAATAAAACAGCAGTAATAGAAAAGCCTCTCTTATCCTGCTTTCCATGCTATTACCAAAGTCAGAATACTTTGCTTGCTACAGGAATATCAAGGGATCTGTGCAGAAAGCTGTTGCCCTGATTCAGAGAGAGCTATTTCCTTTTATGTTTCCTAACATTTCCCCCAGCTCCCATGGAGAGTATAAAGAACTGATACTTTCATACTTAATGTAAGATGTGTGTTACTAGCTTCAACTGCAGCTATATGTGCAATGCCTGCTCACTAGATATATATGATATTTGCGTCTCTTCCCTACCTGGAAACATCTTCCAAAACATTTCTGAATATACACACTAGTTTTCTTGGTGACATATATTTCTCCCTTCTCCCTCTTATTAATCCAGACCTCTCCAACCCAGAAATAGTCTATTGGAGAGTCATAAACACCTATCTGGCCACCAAAGTTTGCATGTCTTTTTCAGACTTGGTAGCCAGAAATCCTGATCGAAGCAAGGATGTCTTGCTGTGTTTTTAAAGAAGGTATATGAAAGGTATTTGACCGATTGCCTCTAAAATCTTTAATCTCCAATTAAGCACAGGAACAAAAGCAGAAGCCTGAAGATAATAGTATCTGTTACTGACAGAGTAATTTAAACTTATGAGGGTGATGCTGAATTTAGTCTTTGACCTTTTGAGTCTACTAACAAAAGAGGAAAATTGGGTAGATTCTTTGAAATAGGCAAACTGATAAAATTTTAAAAGCATCAGGTTGAAAATGCTGGCCCAGCTGTCTGCAGCTAAAGTGAGTGCTTTATTTGCTCAGCAGTCTAGTTTTTGTGATAACATTTTATTTCTGACTCTAGACCATGAACTGAAACAGGAACTGCTGTCAAAATGGAGAAACCTGCTTCCTGGTGGCTTTCTACATATGTTCAAATGACTTTACAGGCAGACACTTTGAACATGATAAATGTGTCAGGTGAGCAAACTGTAACTGGAATTTTATCCTAGAAATAATAACAAGCTCAATTTAGATATACATAATTCCACTTCCTTATTATTATTATTATTATTATTATTATTACTGTTGCTTTCTGACAATGAAGACTCTGTGGCACTACGAGTCAGGGGGAGTGGACCAAGGGTGGCTGCCTGCTTTGCCAGCGTGTCTGTGGAATCCTTCACTGTTTTCCTCAAGGCTTGAGAGTTGGCTGTGGTAAGAGACAATAGGATGCCCTGCATGACATGAGCCTTTTTACCAATACCTAGCTGTCTATTTCTGCTATTCATGTCTCTAACTAACACTGAGTCAAATCACCTGCCTAAAATAGTAGCAAACTGGTCACGGAGATTCCTTGCAGCTGCAGCAGAGCATTAAGTGCACTTGACATCTTGTAAAATTTCCCACCAACCATAACTCATCATCCTGATCACCAGTGTGATTTACAGTCTCATTGCTACAAAACTGGTGCTTAACTGTCCCTACAGAAAAGAGGATGGATGTGATAGGGAAGCAGCGGAATGACCATCCCGGGGAGTGTTCAAGGGAAGGCTGGACTTAGTGCTTAGGGACATGGTTTAGTGGGTGACATCAGTAGTAGGGTGATGGCTGAACCAGATGATCTTGGAGGTCTTTTCCAACCACAGTGATTCTATATTTCTATATTGAGAGGTAGGTGGTTTGCTGAGGTTTGACTTTGTCATGTCTGTGTTTTTGTCAGTAAGTTTTTCATTGGTGTGACAATAAGCTCTGTTAACCAGCACTGGTCCCATCAGAGAACAGCCTGTCATTCATTACCTCGGGTTTTACTGGTTGCAAGTTCTTTTCTACATTAGGAACAATAATGTTTGTCCCACCACAGTAGTGTAGAGACTCTTAAAAAGACATGTGGTCTTTTCTATCCCAAAGATGACTCTTTTAAATCCAGATTTGAGGTATATGCCTGACATAACTTATATAATTTTTATCTATGTTTTTTGCTTCAGGAAGTATTTTGTTTTGTTTTTCCACACTAAATTCGATGTGAAGCTTGTAAGGTTTGGATAAGAAATACCTATAGTTTATGGGTTTGTCCAAAGCGTGAAACTTACTCTTTGTGTGACAGTAAATTGAGAAGAACACTTAAATTTTGCATCTTCCAGAGGTGAATGATTCTAATTTATCTGATCAACTGTAAATTGAAGAAGAGATCTGATGAATATACATATATGTTTGTCTTTGTGTGTATATATATATAACACGTACACATGCAGAGATATGAATACAGTTATAATTGTATTTATTTGTCTATGTACATAGTGTATATATGCACAAAATATACTAAAATACAAACACACTGTCTTTCTATATCCACTGGAGGCAATATTGATCAAATTTGATTCTTGAGCAACTATGGTACACTTCTTTCAGAGAATCTTCAGTTTAAATAAAACTATCTTAAATGCATAAACTTATCTATGTTTGTGTGTGACAGCGGAAAAAGAAAAAGGGGTGGGAGGGCTCTTCCTTGTTAAATATTTACTATGCTAAGCTATTAATGTTAGAATTATGCAAACAAAAAAAAAAAGGACAACATTTTTATTACTTAGTTTGCTAATTTACTTAATGGTTTTACCAGGTTAATTGGATTTTGTTAATCTCTTTAGAATGAATTTTTCTATCTGGGTTCCCTTGAGGACTTTCTTGCAAAGGGAACAAAAAGCCTGAGAGCTTTAGTACTCTGACATTTTTGTTTCACATTAAAATAAATTTCTGAGTCTCCAGAGGGAACATTACCTCCAGCTACTTACTCCATATGCATTTGCAAAGAAAAATATGGCAGTACTTAAAAAGCAACATTCTGGTGAATATTTGAGATTTACATATGAATACTCAGATATTTTCTCTCCTAAGCACCATAAAATCTCATCAGTCATTTCTTAAATGTTCTGAGTGCTGCTGTTTGCTGCTCTTTCAAAACTGTGAACAATGTCTTTAAGGATCCTCCATCACTGCCTGTTCAGCTGAAGTAGCTTCTGGGAAAGCTGAAAGGAAGTAGTTTAGAGCAATAAAGAACTTGAAACAAGCCAGGCAAATCATTCTTGTTTCTGCTTAATTTAAAGCTATTTAAATTGAAGTCTTTTGTTTGTTCAGGTCCTACAAAAGAAAATCTCCCTGATTGGATGAAGGTTGGACCCAGGTCTGAGGGACAGAGCCTTCAGCATAAAGACTACCTTCTTACTGCTCAAGCTGTGTTCCCACTGATTTGGCGGCTCTGACAGGCAATAGAAAGGAACAAAACAGGTGTGTTTTCTGTTTCCTTACAGAAGAAAAATGGTGCAAATATGAAGCTCCAGGTGCCTGGAAGCTCCAGACCTGACTGATTATCTGCATGTGGTGGGAGGCTTGCAAGAAATACCACCATGCTCACCTTCCCCACAACTTCACGAATGGAAGGGCTGCACTATTAGAAAGATGAAGTTTCCTGAAAAAAAATCTAAGACAAAAAAAAAACAAAACACCACACTCTCTGTATATTGAAATGGCCTTATTACGTTTAATGTTTGACATATTGTTTAGTATCAAAAGATATCGAAGGATCAGTCCTTCCTGGGAGAGAAAAACCCTTTTATACTATATATATACTTTTATAGCTTATTGTTAATAAAAAGATAGATTTTAAATTGTTTTCATAGTGTTACGCATGACTTTTTTTTTTTGTTTTGTTTTTTGAGAAAGTTTTCCTTTGTATAATGGTTTTAGAAGTTTGTATCTATAGTATTTCCTGTTTTGTTTTTTGTTGTTGTTGTTGTTGTTGTTTTTTCAGGTGCGTGTTCACCTTTCTAGTTACTATTGCCATATGTAAATAAATCTATTTCAAAACTAATTTAAGTATTTAACATATACCATTTCTTAAAAAAATAATAAACATATGCAGTGCAACTGTTTGTCAGGATTTTGAAAGTCTATTTCCCACGTTAATTATGTACAAAACACTCAGGTTAAACTGAGCAGAGAAATCATGAGATATAATATTCCTTTCAAAAAATATATTGATTTTCTTTCACATTTTTTTTCTCCTGGTCTCAATTTTACTTTTTATTCAGCAGAGTTCAAAATTTGTATTAGAAGTATTAACACTTTTAAATAAAAATATCGTTTTCAGTGTGAATACTGAGCTATTTTATCTGTGATAAGTAACTCATCAAATTGTTTACTTTCTACTTCAAAGAGTTTTATTTGAAATGGGACAGGAAGAATCACAGAATTCAGTTTCATTTCCACATTTCGTATATTTGATCCTCTAGGGAAGAGTCTGGGACGACTGTAGAGAAGATTTAGGCCTATGCCAATTGCACCAAAGCTGGCACATCCTTGAGGCCAAAGGCTAAAATATGTGTTCAAAGATAGGTTATTGTCATTTATTTATTAAGCCTGATGACTGAAAAAGTATCACCAATTGAATGAAAAACTAGTCTTTCTATCAACATTAGGAATCTGTTTATGATACATATATTATTTTGGTTATTTTCATAATGTTAATGTTCATTTAGAGCAAACAAAACATCATTGGCTTCTGATTGTTTTATTAGTTCTCAACATATTCAGTGACTGATGTTTTTACTTCCAAGAACAGTTTTCTGCATGAGTGGAATCAAAAGAAAAGAAAGGGCTGTTTGTCTATCCTAACACAGCAATTTTGAGGTAGCCTTCTATGGTACCTTATCTTGCAGTATGGTTCTTACACATAGAAGAGTTCCTTGTTTGCCAGCCCAAAGTCAGTGAGATAGGTGTGTGAGAAACAACATATGTTTGTACCCAGGTGGAATACATTACATGAGCATCTGTTTGTCTTCCATAACTCTTGCCAAGTTTGGAATTTTAGTCAACTTAATGTACAAACCACCAGTAAACTAGCCATTGTCTACAGCAGGGAAAATTGATTCATATATAGCCCTATACATTTTACTCCTAATGTGACTTGCTTAATGACTACTACTAATGACTACAGCAATTTTACTTAAAAGCATGTTCGCTGATTGATATGAAGCTGATGCAATGGGAAGAGGTAAAAAAAGTCTGAACCAAAATTTCTTCAAAGAAAATCTGTTTCCCCATAGGGCCAAAGAGCTTTTGTCTTTCCCTCCATTAGGGAAACCTCACTAAAATACATTAATTCCTTCAAGAAAAGATAAAGACATCACCAAGAGTTCAGAAATTGATATTTTTCCACCCAGCCTAAACTGGGACAGAACTATTCCGTGTATTCATGGGATAAGCCTTGTTTTCAGCCAACTTTTCAGAACCAATGTATACAGCTGCACTCAATTAACTGTAAACAATATCTGGCTCTGCTCTCCTCTTCCCCACCTACACAAACAAGTAGCAATATCACCAACCTGATTCACCTAATAACTGATTGGCATTACTCCAGGCTAAATAAGCTACCTTATAAGGCAGCCCATAAAACCATGGTTGGCCACTCGTGTCTTTCCTTGTTGTAGAGGTAGGATAGCAAAACTTGATATGTAGCAGAAATTTGTGTTAATCCCTTTTAACCCCCTTTTTTTTTTCTAGTAATATTTTAACACTTAAGTGGATACATTTCATGTACATTTTTTTCTTGTCCATGTACAAATAAATGACAACGAAAAAAACAAACAGAACACTAATTCCTCACTCAGCATTCATTATATGTAAATGTGGGAACAACAGCTCACTGGAGTCCAGTTTAATTCTGATATCAGTCTCATCACAAAAGGAGAATTAGTATTATCAGAGAGAAAAAAAATGACCCTTACTTTAGCCACAACTGTAATGGGTAAAGCCTTGTTTGTTCATTAAATGTTGCTGATAGGGGGGTTTCAACGGTTGACTGCTTATATCCCCAATATTCTGTTGAAGGAAAAAAAACAAGTATGGGAACTTCCTGTTAAGTTAACAATTGCAATAGAAACCAGCTCCAAATAAGGGCAAAATGGCATTCCTCCTTGCATGGGAACACACATACCGCAGCAAAGACATGACCCCAACGCAGAGGAAGACGACGATCTTCATCCCCACGACCACCAGAGGACTGATGAAGACCCCCTAGCAACAGGCCGCGCAGTCGTAGAAGACACCAGGATGTGCTACTAAACCCGGAACTACTAGGCTATAAATCGAGACTCTGGCGGGCTTAGGTGTGTGCCGTTGGCGGAGCAGGAGACTCCCCGGCCGCCCAGCGCTGTTTTATTTATCGCTGCTTGCTGAATTGCTCAAATAAATTGAAATTCGATCTACCCTACCCACGATGTGTTGGGAATGATTTCTACCAAAACTAATTTATAACACAACTAAATTAGATCAAATGCATTATCCCACTGTACACGTTATTCCATTGTGGAAGTGATCCTTTGTTTTCATTAGGTGTAACACAAAGGGAGATGTGAAGTATGCAAGTCTGGTAAGTATTAGTCTACAGACAGCAAACATTTGTACTTCTGCTTTTCTGGTGAAATATATTCATTACAACTGATTCCTCATTAACAATTCAATTATCCAAGTGACTTTTCTCAATCTTTCAAAATACGGTGTGTGTGTGTTTTTCATCATCTTACTTTAAGTATTAACTATATTAAAATACAGGAGAGTTTTCATTTTCTCTTAGACTTTATTTTTTTCTTTTGGCAAATTTCACTACAGTCGTCATAAGTAAAAGTTTGTCTCTTAACCTGGAAACAATCAGCCCTATCCTCCTTTTCAGGGAAGCACTGAGCACATTTCAGCTCTGCAGCTTGTCATGCTTCTAGACAAATGGCAGGATCAGACCTGGATCTGGACCACAAATATATCTGTATGTGCCTTGCCAAGGCCTCAGACAGAGACATCTCCTGCATTCCCTAGCAGAACTGTTGCAGCTGGTTACCTTAATTTTCAGCCATGAAGGTATCCACTTGCACTTGGTTTGCTCAGGATTTGCTCACCACTAAATTGTTCCCAGTAAAATTACAACATCTGGGAGAATCTGAAGCCCTGTTTGAAGTATTATCTGCTGAGACAGCATGAGAGACACAGCCTCTGTGTCAGGAAGATGGTGTTGGCATCTGTCTACAAAATAGGTGTTGTTAATGTATGCAGAAGTTCCCTCTCCTGGAGGGAAGTGGGAATAGCTGATGGGAAGCACAAGTAAGCCATGAATCACCTGAATAGGAACCACGCATTCCTGGCTGGCTCAGGGCCTTCTCATGTTATAGAAATAAGTATTTGCAAGAGAAAATATGTTGGAGCTATCAAAAAAAAAAAAAAAAAAAAAAAAAAAAAAAAAAACCTACACAGATAAAGTCTCTCCTGACACAACAGGAATTTCAGAAAAAAAAAAAAAAAAAAAAAAGTGCCACCATGAGAGACAGAATCTCTAACACTTTCTTCTGTGAAAACAGGTTGTCTTTGGTTTCTTGATACCTTTTATGATCGTAAGATTAAAAGCAACCTGTGTATGTCAGTCAAGAAGCCACACTTAAAAGTAACATTTACTATCATTTTTTTACTGTGTGCCAGTTAACAACTGTCAAGTGCTACATACAGATCATCATATTTCAAACCCCCATCTTCTGCAACGTCCAGCTATGAAGAGGAGAGCTAATTCCCTGCAGCAGGACATACTAAGTCTTTGCATTTCTCTTTGTGTAGCTACACTTCTGATTTCAGGTTGAACTTACACATTGATTGTTTCAATGAAGATCAAACAGGTTAATGATTTTTACAATCAACCTAAAATCATAACCAAGTCCCACAAAATTTCTGTGTTCAAAACTCCACATCCTTCAGCAGGACTTTTGCTAAAGGACTTTTGCAAGCTTAGACCCTAGTATATGGTACCGTTGTTATAATTTATACAATATTTGTACTGTTGTACACTTTAATAACCAGAGTGAGCAGATGCTCAGGAAATTATTCAGTGGCATATGGCTGACCTTGCCATCTCACAGAAGGTTTTGAAACATTATATTTCTTTTTTATAATTACAGAAAACTATTTCATGTTTGCTCATGCTTGCTGAGAATAAGGATACCAATGAATCTAGATTACAGAGGAACCTCAGTACAGCTCATGGCAAGAGTTTTAAATGGAATAGCTTGTCATTTGATATGAAATTACATTATTGTAACATTTTAAAGTCTTGAGTAAGCAATTATAGAAGTAATATTTTTGTAGCACTACAGAAATATAAGTTCTTTCAGAAAAGAGGTGTGACCAGCAGGTCAAGGGAGGTGATTGTGAGGATGCACCTGGAGTACTGCACCCAGGTTTAGGGTCCCCAGCACAAGAAAGATGTGGACCTGTTAGAGCAAGTCCAGAGGAGGGCCACAAAGATGATTAGAAGACTGGAGCACCTCTCCTGTGTAGAAAGGCTGAGACAGTTGGGAATGTTCAGCCTGGAAAAGAGAAGGCTCTGGGGAGATCTCATTGTGGTCTTTCAATACTTAAAGGGATCTTATAAAAAAGATGGAGAAGGACTCTTTACTCGGGTAGATAATGATAGGACAAGGGGGAATGTTCTTAAAACAGGATAGATTTAGATTAGACATCAGGAGGAAATTCTTCACTGTAAGGGTAGTGGGGGACTAGAACAGGTTGCCAGGAGATGTTGTGGATGCCCCATCCCTGGAGGTGTTCAAGACCAGGCTGGATGGAGCCTAGACTGATATAGTGGGTGGCATCCCTGTCTGTGGCATGGGGTTGGAATTAGATGATCTTTAAGGTCCTTTCTAACCTGAACCATTCTATGGTTCTATGAAAAATATATCCAAAACAAAACTACAGAGAAATGTCCCTGAAAATCTTGCTCTGAAAGTATTGAATATAATTTCAAACACCCTTGTAAATCTGATGTTTCTGATGCCCAATTGAGTCCTAAGGATCACCTGACATTGTACAGTAAGTTTGTTCAGACAAGACATCTTTTTACATGGAGGTCAGCAGTGAAAAATAGTTTTAAAATATAGTATAAAATTTGTTCAGAGAAATGGTATTAACCTGTGTCACTGATATTCAATTTTTTGACACCCATCTTGTATCTGCATGGATGAATGACTATGTCTGATTTCTGAATCACTACTTTTATATTAATTATCTTCAGGTGATCATCTTTATCATTACTTCTTCATCACTTTTTTTTCTGCTCTCCTGTCAAGCTTCCATCACTCAGTTAAAAAATAGATACTAAGTTGTGGGACTTAGATCAACAATCACACAAGAGTAATTAACAAATATAAATTAATAGCAGTAATATTTCACGTATAACAGGCTAAAATTTATTCACATGGACTGTGTGTATTTCCTCTTTAAAAATAGTGCAGATACCTTTTTTTTTTATTAGTCCTTTTATTTCTGTCCAAAAACTAACAGATCATGAGATAGTGATAAGCAAAGTTGCCAAACACAGTGAGATCAAAAATCTTTCTCCTTGACTGCAAATTGCCACCACAAAAACTACTGTCATACACCATAATGCTGTAAGACATGTGTTGGCATTTCTCTGGTCAAGAAATTATATAACCTCATATTGGTTTTCAACACCTGCACTATTTACAATTATTTGAGTCTTCGCCATCTCAGTCCCTAAGACTGAGATGACTGTGACCTGTTAGTCTTATGACCTGTTAACCATGAGGATTCATTTCTGTTGTCGTGTTTTACTATAATTAAAGACTGCATGTTCAGTCATTTATAGCATGGATGAAAACTTAGCTTGAAACAGAGGAGCAGGGAACATAACATTTCCAAGACATGCATGGATTACACAGGGTATATAAATAAAACACTTGCTTCACTTTTTCCATTTTCATAGTTTGCTTTTTCTCTATCCCCTTGTTTCCATTCTCTTCCCTTAGCTCAGATAGCCTCTAGCAAGTACAGCTCTCTACCCTTGTTTCTAAATCTTGGAATCTCCTCTTCCAGAGAAAAGGAGGACGAGTATCTCCTGTCCACGGTAGGAAGCAATACAGGTTTAGGACACAACAGATAGTTTCCCAATTTTAATAACATTCAGTCCAAATTCATTAATGTGTTCAAACTGTAACATGCCATTGAATCTGGATTGAAGAAGAAATTTCAGCCGTAATAACACATGATGATTGGTCCAGCTATTCTTTCAGATTTTGTGTGGGTCTTGTTTGACTGGGAGAGGTCTTCTGGAGATATAATTAAAATGAAAATCAAGAAAAAAAAATAAAAATAAAAATATATAGACAAGATGAACTGTGAACTTGTGGGCATCAGGCAGATAAAGGAACTGTCAGAAAACAAATGTTAAAATGTGCAGATCCTAGCTGGAATCAAATCATATTCCATTAGGAATTTTAACAGATTAATTTCTTTCATTGAGTTACTTAGATTAAAGTCTTGAATGATATCTGGAAATAAAGGATGACAGCAAGAAAAAAGCTAAAGTGAGAATGTGAGAATATGCTAAGAAAAAAAAAAAGGAGTAAGCTGATAAATTCTTATGATATGCCCATAGAAGAAATAGAGTGGACATAGTATGTCAGTATTTTTACGCCCTGACTTCCCACAACAGAGCAGAAATAACATTGCTTTCATAACGCACATGGGCATTCTCTAAAATAAACGTTAAAGGCTGTGAAGGCAGTCAGATATGCTGAAAGGTTTTGTTGTTGCTATTGTTGTTGTTTTCTCTCTCTCTAAAATATACAGGTCATCAAAGTCCAATTATGGCCATTCAGAAAACAGTGGGAAGAATGAAATGAAAAGATAGAGGAAGAAACAGAGAGAAAAGTTATTACTCACTGGTGACATGGCCACACTAATCTTATTTACAGGGCTATTGAGCTTCTATCACAAAAGCAGAATATGAACAATTTCTGACACTTCCTGATCTTACCTGCTTGAGAAATATCACAACACATTTTATTCCAGCAGTTCTTCATGCCCAGGAGTGGCCCCAAGAAAGCACACTAAGGAGGAAGGAGCAAAGAGATGTGGAAGAAGTAAATATCTCAGCAATAGTTTCTGTCTCAATCCCCAGTGTAAGTATAGGAGAGGGAAGGTTCACTGTGGTTATATAATAAATAGATTCCTGGATCAGCTATGGAGTTGCTTTGAACAATTCACATTACTCCTCAAAGTCTCAATCTTCCCATCCGTATAATGGAAACAAAACCACATATATTCCAAATCAAATGCTTCAAGGTCTGTAAGGAAAAATCTCTGTATTCAAGCCAAGCGTTCCACCACTATCTTTCAGCACTGATAGCTGCACCATCCTTGCTTTCACCAAGTTTCTCAAAAAAAAAAAAAAAAATCACGCCTTCTTCAATATCACTTCCTCAGTGCTTGCTTATCACTTTCAAGGGTTTATTGTTTGAGATGTGAATGCAAAGGGCAAGCTTTTATTTTCTTTCTCATCACAGAATTGAAGGGGTTGGAAGGGACCTTGAAAGATCATCGGGTCCAACCCCCCTGCCAAAGCAGGTTCCTTAGAGCAGGCTGCCCAGGTAGGCGTCCAGACGGGCCTTGAATATCTCCAGAGGAGACTCCACAACCTCCCTGGGCAGCCTGTTCCAGTGCTCCATCACCCTCACTGTGAAGAAATTCTTTCGCATGTTGGTGCGGAACTTCCTGTGCTCTGTCTTGTGGCCATTACCCCTTGTCCTATCCCCACAAACCACTGAAAAGAGGTTGGCCAAATCCCTCTTTCTCCCACACCTCAGGAATTTATACACATTGATGAGATCCCCTCTCAGTCTTCTTTTCTCCAGGCTGAACAGACCCAGGTCTCTCAGCCTTTCCTCATAGAGAAGATTCTCCAGGCCCTGTATCATCTTTGTGGCCCTCCTCTGGACTCTTTCCAGGAGATCCCTGTCTTTTTTGTACTGGGGAGCCCAGAACTGGACACAGTACTCCAGGTGAGGCCTGACCAGGGCAGAGTAGAGGGGGAGGATCACCTCCCTTGACCTGCTGGCCACGCTCCTTTTAATGCATGCCAGGATCCCATTGGCCCTCTTGGTCACGAGGGCACACCGCTGGCTCATGGTCAACCTGCCGTCCACCAGGACCCCCAGGTCCTTCTCCACAGAGCTCCGCTCCAGCAGGTCATCCCCCAGCCTGTACTGATACGTCCAGTTGTTCCTTCCCAGGTGCAGGACTCTACACTTGCTCTTATTAAACCTCATTTGGTTTCTTCCTGCCCATCTCTCCAGCGTGTCCAAGTCTTGCTGAATGGCAGCACAGCCTTCTGGCGTGTTGGCCACTCCTCCCAGCTTTGTGTCATTGGTGTACTTGCTGAGGGCAGACACTATTCCCTCATCAAGGTCATCGATGAAGATGTTGAACAAGAGCGGACACAGCACCGACCCCTGGGGAACACCGCTAGTCACAGGTCTCCAGCCAGACTCTGCGCCACTGATCGCCACCCTCTGAGCTTGGCCAGTCAACCAGTTCTCAACCCACCTTACTGTCCACTCACCTCTCCCACACTTTCTCAGCTTTGCTAACAGGATGTCATGGGAGACAGTATCGAAAGCCTTTCTAAAGTCAAGGTAGGTGACATCCACTGCTCTCCCCCCATCTACCCAGCTAGTGATGCCATCATGGAAGGCAACGATGTTGGTCGAGCACGACTTCCCCTTGGTGAATCCATGCTGATTACTCCTCATAACGTTCTTCTCTTCCAATTGCTTGGAGATGGCATCCAGAACAAGCTGTTCCAACACCTTTCCAGGGACAAAGGTGAGACTGACTGGCCTGTAGTTTCCCAGATCCTCCTTCTTGCCCTTCTTGAAGACCGAAGTGACATTGGCTATCCTCCAATCTTCAGGCACCTCTCCTGTTCTCCAAGACCTTTCAAAGATGATAGAGAGCAGTTCAGCGATCACCTCTGCCAACTGCCTTAGCACATGTGGATGCATCCCATCGGGACCCATGGATTTGTGTGCGTTGAGCCCACTCAGATGCTCCCGAACCGCTCTCTCGTCAACCAGGTGGGAGCCCTCCATTTCCCGGCCCTTTTCTCCTCCCGCCAGGGTCGGGGAGTCCTGGGGGGGAGTCCTTGAAGCAAAGACTGAAGCAAAGAAAGCATTCAGTTTCTCTGCCTTCTCGGCGTCTCCCATTACCAGGACACCCTCCTCGTTCAGTAAGGCACCCGCATTATCCCTAGTCTTCCTTTTACTGTTTCCATACTTAAAAAAAACCCTTCTTATTATCTTTTATCTCTTTTGCAAGCCTCATCTCTAGGTGGGCTTTAGCCTTCCTTGTCACGTCCCTGCAGGCCCTGACAACACTTCTATACTCCTCCCAAGAGGACAGGCCCTTTTTCCACATTTCATAGACCTTCCTCTTCCTTTTGATCTTATCGATGAACTCCTTGCTCATCCACCCAGGTTTCCTGCCCGCCCCCCTTCCCCAATTTCCTACTCTTAGGGTTGCACTGATCCTGAGCTTGGAAGAAGTGCTGTTTAAGTGTAGCCCAGCTCTCACAAGCACTCTTGCCTTCTAGCAACCTAGCCCATGAGATATTCCCAAACAGGTCCCGGAAGAGGTCGAAGTTGGCTCTTCGAAAGTCCAGGGTAGCAATCCTGCTAGTAGCCTTACTTCTTCCACCAAGTTCCAACTTGAACTCCACCATCTCATGGTCGCTGCATCCCAAGCTGCCCCCAACCTTCACATCCCTAACAAGCCCATCCCTGTTGGTAAGAACAAGGTCCAGAAGCACCCCCTGCCTCATCAGCTCCTCCACCACCTGCGTCAGAAAATTGTCTTCAACGCATTGTAGGAACCGTTTGGACTGCGCGTGCCTGGCCGAGTTGCTTACCCAACAGATGTCTGGATAATTGAAGTCCCCCATGAGAATCAGAATTTGATGTACAGTACTGTGCTTTCCAGGTCATCTAGTTACATGTGCTCAACATTTTGCTGTCTACACTGATGATACATTGGGAGGAATTTGGTGAATTTGTTCACATACAGCTTACAAATTTGCTAGTCTGCTAATCACAGTTATAACAATAGAATCAAATTACAATAAGCATTATATCAGTGCCATTTTTTTTCACCTAAGACTCATATTTACTAAGTTCCAATAAAATAAGTGTACATGCCACACATAAAACTCATATACAAGCACAAGTCTAGTCCTTTCATAAGGGGAGCAAAATGTGATTTAACATTTTTTTTTTTTCTTTCCTGCTGAAGAAGCCTTTATTTATAGGCTTCAGAGACTGACATCCGTATCCCTACATGAAGCTTTTCCAGGACATAGCTTGACTGGAAGCAATACAACAGCTGAGAAACTGGATGATGCTCTATATGGTTTTACTACTAAAGAAACAAAAGAGAAAAAAAAAAAAAAAAGTCTTTTTTACTGTCAAGAGAGATCCATCCCAACAATTTTTAATTTATTCTAATTACATTATGTCTTGGCTACATAATACTTAAAGCAAACTTTCATTTACCTCTCTTTAGAAACAAAAATATATGTCCCTCTCTCTTATACCTGGGTAACTTTTCACTGACTTAGTGAAGTTACCTTTCATTTATGCTGGTTTCACCAGTATTAAAATTTGACCCCTTTTCTTAAATTTGTTTATATAAGACATGAAAAATGACATGTTTTTCAAGTAATTAATAATCTAGAGAACAAACTAACAATAAAAAGCTTGTAAATTAAAATGTCAAGCAGGCTAACACAACGTTTGATAAATGACTATGTTGTTGCTGAGAAGTACATTTTAATGTTTTTCTAATAGCTTGATTATAAAGGACAATTATCACTTTTAAAGTAGGCTGTGCTGAACATAACTAGATTCAAATCTAATTTTAAACTGACCTGGATGTAACATCTCAGCAAAAATATATTTCTTAATCAAACTGAACTGCACTGAATTATTAGAATGGATTTTAAAAAAATGTAATATATCTATTCATATAATTTACTTCAACTTTTAATCATTTTTTTCTATCTGTGCCTTTCAATATACTTAGGACTTTTCGCTTTGGGGCAGTTCATAGATTGCTTGACTATCTCAAAGGAAATTAGTACAATATTCTTAAATATTCTCAAAGATATTAGGTCTCAAAAGAATGAGAACGCCAATATAGCTATTTCTCCCTTGCCAAAGCAACCTTTACCTAACACTTTTTTTCCAACTTACAATGTAAAATGTTGAAGCTAGTTTTAAGTGAACACTTGAAAGGCTTTGGCCTTGTCATTTTCTTTCCTGTGACTGAACTTTCATTGCTATGTGAGGAACTCTTATTTGGAAACAGGAGACCCTACAGCCCATATCCCTGCCCACAGTCTGACACTGATAGCATACTCTAAAGACATGAAGAAGGATTAAAAGTGAGAGGAAATCAGACATTACCAAAATTCAGTATTTCTTGTTTGTGGAATGCTTCAAGATCTTGAAGTTTGTCTTCTTTTCTCTTCAAGAAATTATTTATCATCTTTCACTCCAAAATTTTTCCTGCAGCAGAAATTGAAGGAAAGAAATTCTTCAAAACACAAAACAAAACATTATTTTAAGACCCTGCAGAAAATTAAACAAAGTTGCAGTCATTTCCACTCACCTGCTCTCAGACTGAACAAAGCTCATCAGGCCGAGTGTCTGGAGTCCAGGACCCTGGAGTTCAAAATGTCTGAGACCAGCTCCACAGCTGCCAAAATATTTCTATTTCTCCATCAATCCTTATTTTTCTGAACAATCTGTCCTATGCTCATAAAGACAAAACTTTTCAGCAACAGTGTGTGCCTTAAAAGAAAGAATCAGTTGATAACACTTATATACATTCTTAGACATTCTCTATACCTTTTGTAATGCATGTCCAGCTGTGATGTAACTGATTTAATCTTTGTCAGCCTTTGGAGTATCACTTAATTTTAATTAAAGATGGTTCTTATCCGTGTTAGCACAAAACCTAGCACAGCAAATACTTTTAGCCATCGTCTTTTCCTCACGTTGGGTATTATTTCATTTTTTTTAATATTTGCAATTGGTTTTATTTCTGATATATTCAGGTCATGTTTAGTTCATTTAAAAATACTTGTTACTTTTACCATTTTCTCATAAATGCCTTAAGTTTTGTTCTAAATTAGATTATAACTGGGACAAAACCCAAACCGCATTTGAGTAGAGAAGCATGGCGTGTAGTTCATTGGTGTGATCAGAGAAAGCAAATGAGAACCTAAGGAAGAAAGAGACCTATGCTGTCCTTCCTATCTGAGATGGACTGGTACAAGTGATTTTTAGCTGCAGTGGACTGGCTCATAAGACCAATCCCCTCTTCCCTGTTGCCATCATGGTGAGCCTGCAGTGTGAACGTCCTCAGCTTTCCTGTCTTCAGACTGTCATCTGAGCTTTTCATGAGATCTCTCTCCAAGTCATTTCCATTAAAACATTTGTGTGAGCAGAGACCCACTCTTCAGATTCTTTACAGCTCTAGGCTGCATCAGATGAACAGCTCAGGGATTACTTTGAGGACTGCAGCTGGCAGAGCAGGAGATGAGATAGTTGTTTGCATGAAGGAGGTGATGAGGTAGGATGGTAGTGGCTATTGCATCCCTTTGTGCCACTGCAACCAGGGTGTACATCCATGGAAGTATGGAACGTGCACAACAGGGTGTCATTAACACATCTGATATTGATAAGTAATATTAAATAAAATCAAAAACAAGGACCAAAGTAAAAATTAAGTCTGAGAGCTCCTCAATATGGTAGGAGGAAGCTCCATGGGGGGGAAAAAAAAAAAAAAAAAAAAAAAAGAAAGAGAGAGTGAGAGAGAGAGAGAGAGATTTGAGAGAGAGAGAGAGAGAGATTTGAGAGATTTGAGAGATTTCAGGTGAGCCAAAATAGAGGCACTGACCAAAAGTCAACAAATCACCCACTGGAACCAAACTATTTTTTAGCTTGAGACATCTACTGCTTATTTACAAAGGGATAGAAAGCTGAAACATTTCAGATATGTCATGATGCTTTCATGGTTGCCAAAAGTAAGCATTTCCACTGTAATATGCCTCCCTTTGGTCCTGCCATATAGGCAGGAAAATGAAAATGGGATTCCTGTAGCTTATAGCTGGCCAGAAAATGGGCTTTGTTACCACCAGAAATTTCAACATTGCCAGTCTCTGTGTTTAAAATATTTAGGATCCAAGTACCTAGACAATACCGGCTAAGCTGGATCTCATTTTCAAGATAAAATATTTTCTGGGTCTCATAAAGAAACTGCAAATTATGGGCACTGGCAGAGTGACTGTAAAGCTGTGCAATACCATTTCAGAAAGAACAGGAGGACTGTTTTTTGAAAGTGGCAATTTTTCCCCAGACCTAGGCATTTCATAGTCTTCATTTGCTTGTGATTTGCTTGTGGTCTAACCATTGCCAGACTCGTTATTTCAGACTAGAACTTTTATTCATCAAATCTTATACCAAGCTTTCAGAACAACAAAAAATGGTAAAAAAAAATTCATATTACACCTGTCCAATTGTGAAATGTTGGACACAGGGGAAAAAAAAATATTGTTGATCCCTCCATTACTGAGTTTTGTTCCTCTTTGAATGAATTTTATCTCACTTATTTTAGTCTTTCTGTCAAAATAAGAGAAGGAAAAAAAATATGGGGATATAGAACCATAAAAATCATAAATGAAAAAGACCTGTAAGGTTATTTAATCCATTTCCCTGCCATTTTACTCTAACTCCTTAGTGCACTTGGTGGTGCTTAGCCCAATCTAACTTAATATGTCTGAGGTAATGGAGTTTTGGTCCTAGCTTCCCCTTGCAAAAAGAATAGTAATTTTTTTTTTTTTTTTTACTATTTTCTTGCAAAATTTGTGTTCTGATATATTTCCATTTCTGAGTTAGTTCAGTTCATTATAAAAACAAACAAACAAAATCTCTAAGTTAAACTAAAATAAAGGGTTTGGATACATAAACATATTGCTATGGCTACTAAGTTATTACATGTCATTTGATTTATTTTAATTCAGTGGATCCACATTCCTAGAGCATAAGAGTTACTCAAACACAGGTTGTTTTTACTTTAGTACTGTTGCTTGGAACCAGAGGGAACTTCTTAAGTGAATTCCCCAACTGTCCTCACTTACCACACTTTGGTTCACATCTCAGACTGCTAAAAGGACCTTTCAAGTAAGGTTAAATTGAAAGGTAATCTCCAAGAACCCACCCAGTACACACCAGCACTAACACAGTTTCAGACTGGAGTAGAAATAACCTGAGGTAGAGATGTGAGCCAGCTACAGACCCTGAAGTGAACCTGTGAACTTCAGGGTCTCACCACCAAGTGTTTTGCACTGCCAGTGTTTTTTATTATGCACTACCTGCTACTACATATTGACTTAGACTACCACTTGCCTGTTAAATAAACTCAAGGCACTTCACTTTTGCTACCATCTAAAGTAACATCAGGAAAAGTTACCAGAGATCAGGGGGTATTTTTCTGTGTATTTAAGGCCTCAGATATTTCTAGCCAACATTCAAAGATATAAAAGTAGGATAATATTTCATTACTAAAAAAATAATAATGAAAAAGAAGATTTTAAACAGAAATTTTATTTATTTGTGTTACAATAGAATATCAAGAACCAAGGAGCCCATTAGGACTAAAGAATGACTATGCTAAATTCTATGCTGTAAAAGGTGGTTTGCCTTCTGCACTTACTTCCCTGATGCAATAAGATATGGTAAATTAATAAAGGAGTAATTCAAAGGAAAGTCTCAGTACAATAAGCCATACGGAGTGAAGAACAGCTCACTCGTTCCTTAGAAAATATTTTAAATCTGCAGTGTTTAAAATGTTCCTGTCCATAAAGTGATTTCGTAAAATACTATCAGAATACAAAAGTATTGCAAGTGCCATGAAGCACATTTGGCCTAGGATTCAAAGAGATGTTAACAGTAACCCCTTTTTATTTATTTATTTATTTATTTTTAAAGTACTTACTTAACAAGTCAAAGACTAATTAGCAGATTTGAAAATGTTAATATGAATAGAACATTTGCTTGTGAAATAACAATTCTTTCACAATATCTTTATCGCTGTTAGCTAAATCATAGTTTCCTCTACACTGGTTATTTTCCCAGGTTTTATAGATATAATAATCCATCCACTGCTTCTCCAATTTGGAGAATTATTAAGTAATTAAGAGTGAATTTTGCATAAATTAGATACCCTGGTACAACCTCTTAGGCAAGTATTTTTAAGCCATTTCCCATGCAATAGCAAAGCCAGCTTTTGAGTTCCAATAATGCAATTCCACAGTGCGAAGTGCTGACCAAATATAAACTTTGATTGCCAAATTAGATTTGTTTAAAACATTTTGACAAGTTAATTTTGCACTGGTAGATTTTATGTTGGCTCGCATGATATCTATTCATGCCAAATTTTGACTGGGCTTTACACAAATATTTTGCTCTCTCTCTCTCGTTTTTGTTTTGTTTTGTTTGGTTTGGTTTGGTATTGCATCATTTCCATACCCCTCTGGACCCTGCAGCCTCACTCACATAAGGCCTCTGTATTTTGTCTTTCATTCTGGACATTTCCTGCATTCAAAATTTTGCTTCACATTGGTCAGTCCATCAACTGTTCCCTTAAGCTGTAGATCAAGATAGCATTTCAGCACCTCCTAGTTCTTGAGATATCAGACTTCTGTAATTACTTTTCTCGTCCAAGATTTTAACATTTCTTCAGTCAGCTCATACAGGACCAGTGATTAAAGTCTGTCTGACTTCAGTAGAGAGATGTGTTTGCCAGCCTGGTGCAATATAAATGGCATAATATCTTGTCATCCAGCATAATCACTGACTACATGGGATAGAAGATATCACTTACAGGGCCATCACACTGCATTGCTTTCAACTTGTCCCCTATTTTTGCACTCTCTCTGGCAAACTTTCCACATTATATCTGCTCTTCTGGTGCACACAGACAGAACCCCAATAGACCCTATCACTACCAGCATTGTCCTCTGATATAGTAGAGAAGATGGTATTAAGAATCCATAAATTCTGGGTGTTGTTTGTCTGCTCAGTTGCAGAGAAAACATTGATTACCTTGATCTTCAGGCCTAAGGAAGATTGATCCCACTGGCCAAAACTGCACAACTGAAGGTGAATCTACACAGCATAGATTAAAGTTTGGGACTAATGGAAAGAAGGACATGATGCTAAGATAACATTCAGCAAGTGAACACTGAAGAGATGTCCTGAACAAGTAGCTGGTAGATGCATTTGCTGAGTTGCAAAACAAAGCAAATAATGCGAAGGTGATAAGAACACTTTCCCAGACCATACAAAGACTGCAGTACCATCTAAAGGTGCTCATCAGTACCTCCCATTTTGTCCTGTTTTATGCATCCTGCATCCTTAACATAACCCTTACATCAGAGAGATTACTGTATGTACTGCAGTCCCTGCAAATGGCAAAGAATTTTGTGTAAGTAAAATCAGAAAACAGCTGGTGTAAATACTGGCTATAGTGCAATTTGGTCTTCATTTCCACATCCATTGGATGTCTGCTTCCCCTAATTCTTGAAAATAATGTGCAGTACAAAAAAGACAAACATGGTCCTGGTAAGGAAATGGAACTCAAAAATCTGCAAGCAGACACCCTTCACTTCCTCCTTAGGTAAACCCCATATTACCAGGCATAATTGGGTAAAGTAATGGATGTAACACAGCTTGCTAGACTATCCACAGGTAACTACAGTTTTAAGTGTTAATAGAAATCTTCAATGGCTTGTAACAAATTAATTTTCTTCCTATCAATGAAGGTTAAGGCTCGGTTACTTAATATAAACAAGCATCTTATTGATAGCACCAACTTAGCCAGAGAAGCCCATCTGAGTAATATTCACCGTAACCGTTTGTGTAATTTTCTCTTAGAAATTACTGGAGACAGAGAAACTTACAAGAATTTAAGTACTCACAGGATCACCAGTGTGATTATTGTTTTTCCTATCATTATTTGACTAACAATGGATTGACAAGAGTCACTATTTTCAGACTACATGTAAGAAGGGCAACAGTCCTCTCCATGCTGTATGGCAGCATGTGTTGATCATCTGCACCGAATTAGCAGTGGAGCTAATCTCCACAGAAGCTGCCTTTCTCAGACTCAGGTTCTCCCCTCTCTGAGTCTTCTTACATTTGCAACACAGTTCATGTGTTCTTGCCAGGAACCCAGACACTACAAAGAAATTGACTTGGATGTAAGCATATGCTTTTACGTATCTAGTTTTGATAACAGCATCTATGCAGCTGACCGCATGCAATACCAGAATCCACTAACCATTGGGGAAACATTTTGTGTCCAGATGCCCTCCACCTTCTTGACATACTTTACAGTAATAAGTCATTTTTTCACTCATTCAGACAAAACAAAACAGATCTGAACCACTCATACAAGTGAAAATATCAAACTCTGAAGAGAGAGATGGATTCATGGTTCTCAGCATAGGAGATGGTTTAACGTCTGACTCCACATCAACAAAGTAGAATACAGTCCTGCCAACATTAGCACATTTTTAGCAATTTTTACCAAATTGAGCAGGAACTAAGGAGACACCAAATGTAGACAAGGCACCCTTTTCTTCCATACTCTTCCTGGTTTTAATGACCAGATATAGTATTCTACCATCATCAATGCTCCAATGTTGCTATCACCCACGGACTTGCATCCATGGTAATTGTCACATTGCAGCTAAAGCAGGGCTGCCCCATGAGGGGGTAATGAGCCAGGAGCCAAGTGACTCAACATATGCAGTGCCTTCACCAAGAGGACTCCATCCTGTGGGATCTGAGAAGGGCAAGCCAAGCAAGGCCCAATATCTGATAACAGAGTCCATTAGCAACTCCAAGGATGGCAAAAAGATGAAACAGGTCCAGGATACCTCCAAGAGGCGGGTCCAGAGGAAGGCCACCCATGATATTGGTGATATCACTAGGTACTTTTGCCAGCTGTGTGCTGTTGGTCTTTTAGGACTGCAGACACCTCCAACACAGCTCAGGATCCAGCAGGAACTGTATTCCTGATCTTGAGCAAAAAAGGAGTGCTTGGGCAGGGGTGTGTGTCCCAGGTGAAGCCAGGTAGAACCATGAAGGCCTTCTGAGGGCCTCTAGGTATTACAGTAAGGAAACACCCAAAAAAAAAAAAAAAAAAAAAAAAAAAAAAAAAAAACCAGTTAACAGTCATCGTCTGCAATTGCAAACACAAAGAAAAAAAATAACATACATATGAATGATGATTTCTGTACCTAATAGAAAAAAATACAGGGTGAGGATAGGATAACAAAGTAGACTACTATTATACAACACCCAAGAATCAATCAGATCATTCAGTTATATCAAAGCTTAGGTCAGTGCAAGACAACATTACATGAGAACTATTAGCAGCCCTAAATCACTACAAACGAGCAACTGCAACTGTCAGAGCCATACTTGGAGAGGTACACTGTACACTTGTCAGCTCCTTAGGTGAAGTTGTCAGGTTAGGCTAACAACCTCCAGGAGGTAGTGGTACCTATCTGCTTTTCAAAGAGGAAACAATTTATTCAAAATATTTTCTCTGACATGTCTGTAAAATAAATCTATGCAAATTCTAAAGTAATATAATATTCATGCAGATTACTCTGGACTACCAGAAGGCCACTAAGACTGTATTGTTTATCTGCATTTAGTATCAAAATGAATCTTGCATGCCAAGTCTCAGCCACTTTAATTACAAAGAGCAAAGAGCTCTGATTATTTCTATGGGGCCTATGGTAGCCTAGTCCTTTGCCTAGAACTTCCAATTTATTCTTGCTGTTATGCACCACCGAAATTACACATCAGAATTCTGGGTAAATTCTCAGACATGTAGAATTTGGGAAGTTTCAAACACAAGGCTACACAAATTACAAGCAGGATTTTGAGATCTGTGGCTTTTTTTGTTGGTTTGTTTGTTTTTGTTTGTTGTTGTTGTTGTTGTTTTTGGTCAGTGCTGCAATCAAATAAAGACTTTTCAAAAGAAATTTCATGTACCTCCTTTGCCATGAGAACACATGCCTTGGAATAGCTAGTAGCCAAAATATGAGGAAATCTACTCAATATGTGGGATAGTGCAAAAAAAAAAACCTTTGAGTCATACAGGAGTTTAAACAAGCATTCTATTGCCTGTCTCTCAAGTCCAGAGTATTTCATTATTTATATGAAGTGGAGCAGCTCCAAGAGGAGAAACTGTAAGTGTCTGACATCATCACCAGTGACTTGGGCATTTGCCTACAGTCCTGGATCAGCTGTCAGATGGAGCAGCCTGTCCTAGAGCAGTAAATTACTGGCCTCGTGTTACATTTCATAGCTACCTTCCACTAACAGTAATGGTGCTGAGTGTCTTTCTGAATGGTTGGTGGAAAAAAATAGTTTTGCAGTTCACCTAAACTATGGATTCAATAGGGATACTTGATGGCTCATTATCTTTCTTTCTCTTCCTTTCTTCCCATATGGTAACTACATCCACCAAGTGATAAGTAATCAATTTCTCTTTATTGTAAGAGATGAAGTTACCTTTATCACCTCTCCTTTACTATCTTCTACTTTCCCTACAGAAGAAGAAACTTTTCTCTCTGATGGTCTCATTGATGTGTATCTGTTTGAACTTAAAGCAATTGTTCTCAACTAATATTTAGCTTAAAGTATGCTTCTTCTATTTCAAACTGTGCACATTTCTCTCAGCTTATAGTATCTGATCTAAAAAAACATATTACCTCTACATATTAATCTCTTCCAAACCTTAGTCATTGAAAGAGAATTAGAATACAACCTACTGTGTTATTGGTGGAGCCATATTCGCTTACATTTCAAATAGAGACATTGGTCTGATTTTACACCATTTAAGGCTTTCAGACAAACTTTGGAGGATTTAATAATTAAAGACCTGAAGGCAAATGGAATAAACGTGAAGAGGATTTGCCAAAAGTCACTCATGATACATTACATCATTGTTTCTATTAGACTGAGATAAACGTGGGCAGATAAATTTAGACCAGATAAACTGCAAACCTCAGAAAAATATTTAACATAAGGTCACAAGAAAATTATTAGATATGCTGTAAAACAACAGAAAAGAATCTCTTACAAGACATCTAAGTGGGTAAGAAGTGGCCAAAATCAGATAATATCTTTTAGCAAAAGTCCTCTCTCTGCAAGAAGTTAAAAGTGGGATTCCTTGGGTGTCATCTTAAAAGTCTTACTGCTGTTTTGAGTGGTGATATTTGGCATAAAATGAAGGAGTGAGTTAAAGAAATTTTCCAGAGGACACAAAAGTTGTCATCAGCATAGGGGACAGAATATCAAAGACAAAAGAACCAGATGATATGAAGGACTGAAATAAAGTGGCACAAAAGACAGGTCATGAATTTGAATCTAATTAAAATTTCTGTTATAAGCTGGAGCTTATTGGTTGGAAAAAAAATAAGAGGGGAACTAGATGTGTGCATTAATCTATTAGAGAGTGCTTATGAGAATGATACATCCTTGGAAAAGACAAGTGTGGTTCTAGGAGAAGTCAGATAGTTATATCTAAACAAGATAATTAAGTGTTCATGCCATGTGGAAGATACTAGTACTCAACTGGAATACTACATAAAGCTCTTATCACTGAGTAAGCAACTAGAGTAGGTACGGAGAAAGACCATGAGATCTGTTCATGAGAACAGATATAAGAATCCAGTGCCCTTGACAGATTTATCATCAAAACAACAAAGGAGAAAGGAGACAATTTCTTCTACACATACCATAGAATCTAGAGAAGGGAAATTGTTTCTAGAGCAAATTTAGGTTGTAAATTAGAAGAAAATATATAGTTCTTTGAGCAGAAAAGTTCTGGACTAATCTTTTAATGGAAATATCAGGAGCCAGAAACAACTCATTTCAAGTAACTCATTTACCAAATTCATTTCATAACTTGGTAAATTAAGAGAAGGATTATGCAGTCAGGTTGCCAATAGCATCTGAGATCAGGAGGTCCCTTTCAGTCTTCTCTCCCTTTGTCAGAGTAAGCAACACCTTACTGCTCTGTGCTTTTCTGTTCATCCAGTGGTACCAATAGAGGGAGGAAGAATCTGTCCAAGAAAGTGGAAGTGCCAAATTCTATAACAAATTATATACTCTATAATTCCAGATAGAAGAAGGCTGAGTTCAAATTCCTGTGCTATTCAGAGTATTAACAGCTTAGCTGGAATCCTATCATGTAGCTTGCTTGGTGCTCCTACAGAGCAACACTCCAAAAGTGGGTAAAAAGTCTATTTATCTGCCAGGCACTCAGTAGTTCAATCTGAGACAGGCTGTGTTATTCAACATGTTCTCTTCAAATCTATCAATTTTCTTGGAGGGGACAGTACTGATTTTTTGCAAGTCATATGGAAGTTATGTTCCAGTGATCTGCACTTGTCAAAGAATAACTGTTTCTCCAGAGCCAACTTATGACAGCAGCAGCACCTGCCAAAAATTAGAGCGCAGATCAAATGTGGCATTCAAATTTTGTGCCCTGTAACTGTCTGGCCATTCCACTTGGTGTGTTACAGCCTTCACAAAATGAGACTGTAGGTTTGGGTTTTTTGCCCCTGCCATTAAACCAATCCATAATAGGAGATGTCATCACCCCCAAATAAAAATAAGTGATGGATGAAAAGATTTCATCAGTTATTCCTGGCAGTTGGAGTACACTTCAAAAGGGGAACCCAGAGGTAAAAGTGACAGTATTCAGTAATCACTCAAGAAATCCGTACTTTGACAGAAGAGGAAGCTACTATACACTCAAAGTAAGCATTTATATTCTTGTATTTTGGCCAAAATAAGATTTTCTCATCTGATCTTGATTATTAAACTCACCTAAACATATATGCACTTGCATTTATTTTATTTTTGATAAATTGTGTGAATTTGAATAACATTTTATTCTTTTTCTCTCCACGACCTTGTATTATGGTAGATTTTATTGAAAGATAATCTGCATCTGTCTGATTTATAAAATTTCAGAATTATCCTGCCTGTTTTGTTTTACTCTAATCTTAACTTCAATTATTAACCTGTTGTTTATTTCTATGTTGCTTTGGGGTGTTACTACACCTGCTATAATAACATACTTCAGCTGAATGAAAAAACATCATAAAATCAATATGGGATTTTCATCCTTATGATGCAGACTAATTTAAAGTTTTTCAGAAAATAAAGATTTTTTAATTATTATTTAAAAAGCAAAACAGAACAAACAGGCTTTGATCACAGGAACTATACTGTAATAACAATTCTGTAATACTGGAAAATGCTCTATGTTTAGGCAAACAAATCCCAGGGAAGGGCAAAAAGAATGAGAGATTAATTAGTGGCTCAACAAAGATAAAAAAGCTCATGGTCATGATATGACCCTGGGGACTAGTTCCACCTAAAGTCAAAGATAGCCTTTCCATTGTTTACAATGACTTAAAAAAAAAAAAAAAAAAAAGAATTTCTTTCAGAAACATAAATGTTCATGTTGTTCATGTTCAAAGTTAAAATTGGTTGAATCCTTAATTTATTGAAAGTGTTAAAATTTACCCTATATCCACCTTCTAGAAAGGAAACATTTTCTTAAATATATATATAGTAAAAAAATCATTCTTGTTAAAGATTCTATTGTCTCAGCACACACTTTGAAAATAAAGATTAGATATGTTTAAACATTATTTCATCTTGATGGTTAAAGTATTTTCCAATAAGAAAGAAAACATAAGGTTCATTTCTTTTTAATAGCCAAACCAACTGATTTTTTTGTTTGTTTTGAAACATTTGGATTAAAATTTACTTTAACATTTTTTCTCAAAATATGTTTAGATAACAGCTTTGTTAATGCATTAAAATATTCTTCACTTGAAAATAAAAGATTTTCAGAGATTCTCATTGTATGAACAAGTGTTTTCTATCTACATAAAATACTGAATACTGAAGATGAACAAGTGTTTTCTATCTACATAAAATACTGAATACTGAAGATGAAAGCTAGCTTATGACGTGTAGAAAGGAAAGACCAAAAGTGGGTTAAAAAATGCCTCCTGATATTTCAGACAAGATTTTCTCCTTTTCCTTGTTTATTTTACATAAACTTTACTAAAAATTGCACTTTTATTCAAAACAGCAGGTGTAATTTCTGACTCTAAAAATGTCTCTGGCAGGATTCCAAAGTAGAAAGATGGTTATGAAGGTGGAGAAGAGAAATTCCTTGCATTAGATATCTGTTTAGTCTCTTCTCGGTACTTCAGTTGAAGTTCTATGATATTTTGATAATTCAAAATATGCAGACCAGGAAGAGACTGAGATCAGAGAATTTGGAAATATACTAATTTAGTACTTTTCCAAAGCACATGTCTGCAAAACAGTTTAAAAGACAGAAGGTTGTACCACTGGCTGCTTCTGTATTAATTTTGTGGCAGTGAATAAAAGCTCTGCATATGCTACCTCCCAGCTAGGAGCAAAATTCAATTTCCCTTACACAGGAGAGAACTGCTGAGGAAAAAGTACTAATCACTCATTCTTTGAATCTCCTTTAAACTTGTCCTGGGGCAGCAGGTCAAAGAATTTAAACCAATGCATTATATGTAGATGCTATCTGTGTATCATAAGTGACAGCCCTCTTACAAATTGCTGCATGGCCATTCTCTATTAATTAACAATTTGGCAACACAAAAAATAATTCCTGTAAAGGACCAATGGTATAACAAACCATTTCATACACTCATACACATATTTCTGACAGTTGAGTTCTGCCTAATATATAAGCTCCTTTTTCCAAGACCTAATTTTATTTTTAATTAGATGCTGTTTTATCAGTTTGGCTCACAAAAATAAATAAATAAATAAATAAATAAATAAATAAATAAAATAAATAAAATCAGTCAATTATACTTCAAATCAGTAGGTTGGACTCCACAACCCACAATACCCATCTTACTTGTAGTAAGTTTAGTAGGTTTAGTAACACTCTGCCCTGCACTACCATTATGCACATGCTAGTAGTCCTTCATAGGAAATACATCACAGAAAGTTTCATAAGTATATTTTTCAATCCATAAATGACACTCACACCAAGACTTCTGAATGATTCATTATGAACACAGAAATGTTGCTGTTTCCTATTTTACTTTCATATCAGTGGAAAAACATTTTAAATCACCCTGCCATTAGTAACTAGAAAAATGCTTCCTCAACTTTCCTTTAGTTTCTTCATGACGATAATTCATTATCTGAAATTAAAATAGAGATGAGAGAGAACCCATTTTCCTTACTTACTTTCCAGTTAGGCAAGAAAGTCTAAGAGTGTTTTTGACGTACAAAGAAAATCTAACCGTCCTGATAGTTTCTGAACCTTGAGTTATCAGAGTAAAGGAAATAAGAACAAATTAGTTTGCCAGTATTAAATACAAATGTCAGTGTAATTCCAATTTATTTTATTGGGACATTTAAATGGAAACAGAAACTCAATGAACCAATAAAAAATAGAGAAGTAAAATAGAAAGAGTGATTGATACAAACAAAACAAATGGAGGATTACTCAGAAAGGAAGTTCCTAATTATAATTCAATTAGAAAAAAAGAAGGTATTACATAGTGTACATGACCTTTACTCTTTCTATACATAGATATTGTAACGTGAGGTTCACAGAAAAGATGTTTTCATACTTCACAGTATGAGAGATGCAGACTAATAATGCCAGATGGCATCATCTTCAAAAGTCTTATATCAAGAATCTGTCTTAGCCAGAACCACAGCGATAGATACTATGTGAAATATTCACTGTTACTGATATTCCTAGGAACCATTATTAAGTCAAATGTCCTTGGCTTCCAAAATCTCCCAGCAACACACCAGACTAACATTTGCAGAAGTACCTCCTTTTTGGGGTACCTGCCTGACCATAACTTGTGCTTCTGAGTGAAGCCACCAAGATCCAAAACAAATAAAGTGGTAATGATAAAGACTGGAGGCTCTCCTTGTACCTCTTGAAGAAATTCTAATAGAAGCTTAATAATCATAAAATCTTAATTTCTAATGAAAGGTTAATGTGTTGTGGCAGACTCTTACACAAGGCAAAGTATAATAGGGTTTGGAGGGCAAACCTACTCAGACAGTTTGTCAGCAGCTTGCACTCAGCTTCTGTGACAACAGTACAATTATCTGGAGTGTCAAGTGGACAGCTGCTACTGATAGAAGATCCTTCAAATGGTGCAAAGACCCAAGTGACCTGCTGGTCTAGGAATGATGAAATAATCATATTCCATCACTCACTGTAACTACTTATTACCAGAGCATTTATTGTAACATTTTCGAAGCCTATAGAATTAGGGTGCAGATAGGGCATGTTCCAATGTGTCCATGACATTCTGCAAGATCAAACCTTAAATAATACTGTTATTTTAGTGCCTCAGATTGAGCTAAAAGATCATTAAAAGATTACCTGCATTCTCGCATCACTGATATACAAAATACTTTTAGGAATTGGTGCTAGTAAAACTGGTGTAACCATAGCCATATAATAACTCCTGCTATACCCCACTGTGCTACATCATTCCCAGTCCACAGCAGAGGAAACATAAGAAAACTGCTGTTTGCCTTAGATGAAAATATCTGATTGGTTTGGTGATATTGCTTCTCTTGTTGACCTTCTGGTGACAACTAACATAACCATTCAGGCATACCTGATACTCCATCCCTTAGAAGATTATGTTACACATACTAACCAGTCCACACTACAATTTTACTGTGCTATGTTTAGGCAACCGGAGTTATCTGTGGGAAAAAAAAATAATACATATATAAATAATATATATACATATATATGTATATATATATATATACACACACACACATGTATATGCTGCAACTGGAAGTTGCAGAGATTTTTCTTTTTGTTAAGCAAGTTTTTCAATCTGGTTAGACTTAGGACCAAGTTTGTAGAAACTATTTGTTTTTATTGATCTTTCTTAAAATAAAAAAAAAAAAAATAAATAAATGTTTGTGGATATTAAGCCAAATCTAAATATCTAGTCTAGGAAGACCCCAAGAACTCACCTTTGTGCCCTTTTAGAACTTCAGGAGTTTAAATACGGTGTTTGGTAGGAAGACCTTGCAAAACACTGCTGTCATTGTGTTGTGTCTGACACTTTGTTTTTCTCTGATCTGTTTACAACATAGGACAAATCAAAGGTTTACTCTCATTGGCCTACACTAGCATAGTCTTCTTAACACTTCATAAGTATACCTCATAAAGTATGGCAATACCTGCAGAGAAAATTGTCAGGTACATATCAGTCTATAAGGAGAGTGATGCTTTGGCCAGGGGGTTGGACCCAATGATCTCTTGAGGTGCCTTCCAACCCCTTCGATTCTTTGATTCTGTGATTCTGTGAAATTGTGCTTCATGACTGGGGTAGAAGAATAAGAAGTTGTTGGTACCCCATATAATTTCCTACCAAAGCAATATTTGGCCAACAACAAATATAGCATATGATACAACTTTTCTGATAATTTCCTTTGGGAGTATGTAACAGACCTTAACTTTTCAAACAGCCATTAAGATTTGAAAACCAATGCATGTTTGTTCATATCAGCAAGCATCTAAGACATTTGAACATTTTAAAACCATCCACTTTTGAATACTATGTGTTTAGCAAGGAAAAAAATCCCCTCACTTCTGCCTTTTTTCTCATTTATTGGAGAAATTCAACTCTACATTTTAACAAGCTCTACTTTTAGTAGTATTTAAGTTTAAATTTTGATAAATTAAAGAACAAGCCCATAACAAGCTCCCTAGAGCTTTGCACTTTGTATGCTTCAACTTCAGATTCATAATTCTCAGGCATATTTTGTGTTTGATATCATTTGAAGCAGTAATAGAAATCATTTAAGTGCAAAGTATTTCCCTTGGATAACAACTATCTATGATCTCTTTTAAAACTACAGGAGACAGAAAAAGAGAAAACCCTTCACAACAGCTCATCTAAACTTCACTCACTGTATTTGAAAATGTTTTTCCCAAGTTCTTGCAAAATCATTTAAACTCTCTCACATACTAAGCTTTACACAATATTTCAGAAAACTGCCATGTGTAGTCTTTACTCAGTACCAAAAATATAAGTATGACATTTAACTATCACCCAAGGACTGTTTCAATGCATGAAAGTTTGCAATAAGGCAGAGTAAGCATGGGCTACCTATAGTCTTTAGACAGCATACTTTATTTTAAAAGCCCTTCATGAGAAAGAAATTGCAAGGGGCTAATCAAAATAGTGTCTTCCTCAGGTTCAGCTCCTAACTGATTTGACATCCAAATTGTTTTCAGATAATGAGCAAGCATACCAACTTTGGACACCACAAGATGGATGGTCATGATGCAGAAGGGCTGAAGAACTTCTGGGAGAAAGTCATCCAAGAGCAAACCAGACAACGAGAAGGTGAAGAGCTTAGGTTAAGGAAAAGTGCACTGAACAAGTAAGAGGTATTTTTAAATTTTTGGCCAAGAGAGCAGTCATATCATCACGTGCTTAAAAAAATCAACAACAACAACAACAACAAAAAACATTATTGTAGTGCTTTATTCATAGCACAGATTGTGTTCTGGGTCTTTGGCACTTTTCCTCTCACAGCTGCTTGTCTCATATTTCCATGGCTCTTCTGCATGGAAACTCAGACACCCCTCACCCCTGAACCTCTTGAACATTCTTTAAAGGCCTTGGAGCACAGACACATAAAAATAAAGCACCTTGGCACTATGGCCTGTGACAGCTAGAACATATCAGGATTTTTACCTGGAACTGGTACAGCTTCAGTAAATAAATACAATTGTATCACATTAAAGCAATAGTTAAACCATCCATTTAATGTGTAGCTTAAACAGATCCATAGCACCTTTATCATATTTGACCGTCTTTTACATCGTATAAGCCCAAAGCTAGAAATGGTACAATAAGGTTTACCCATTCCATGAAAATTCTCATAAACATTCCTGCTCTACAACAGAAAAAAATAAATAAAATAAAATAAAATAAAAAAAGGCTAATAAGTTTTTAAATTTTATTTTGCCAAAACAGTATAAAACAACAACCACCACCTAGAAAGAGCTGTGGCTGTAGTATAAATACTCCACTCAGGTGTAGTAGATTGCCTCAAATACTTGCTCAACCTTTTACACCTCAGAAGTTTGAATTAGGGCCCCTGACACACCAAGCGAATCCCCTAGCTAATGGACAGTGCAGCAGAATAAGAAATGCATGTCCCTCTTGTGTTTTTCTTATGGGCTTTTCTCCTAAAATTGGCAAAGGCTTTCCTGTGTAAGTTTCCTCAAAACTGGCACATTCATATAAATTAACTTGATTTCAACAAACTGGTATGTACTTTAAAAGGACTGAATCTTTTAAAGAAATCCAGGTACTGTGACCCTGGCACCTAAGGAGGAAGCTGTTGTCATCATCTTAAAGATGAGGAAATCAATATCCAGGTACACCATGTGTCCCATTATCATCAGATGTGGACGGCCCTGTTCTCAGTATGCTACTCTAGCTAGTCAGTAATATTCCCAAACCCAGATAACAAAGCTGTTGGAGATAAAAGCCAGGAAAATGTTCTGCTGCACTGAAAATCTTTGTCATTATGGCTTCAAAATCAAAAACAAGCAAAAACCCCCACTGCCACAAGGAGACATCACAAAGAAATTCCAGTTATGGTTGTGTCAATAATATTCTTAATTCCACAAAATTATAAATGTTGAAGTTTTTTACTTTTTTTAATTTTTTAGTTTTTGTTTTTTTTAAAAAAAAAAAAAAGCTGCAAAAGAGCTTTGAATAGGTCTCGATTACTTCAGGTAATTAATAGACGCAAGCAAGTTCCTTCAAGGTCACAAGCCCAAGTAGTTCACAAGTGTTCTCTAATTTTGAAAAAAGGTACATTCAGTAGGTAATAGACACTGTCATTACAAAATGTACAGGTTCACTATCCCATGTAAGTGGCACCTGGGAGAATTAAACAGCTCTAAATATAGGCAGGTGGTCCCTCTGTGACAGCTAGGTTGGTAGTTAACAAGAAACAGCAGTGTTTTGAATGGCAAATATTTACTAACTAATAGCACTGCTTTTTGAGGCTTAGCTATACTAATGAGAGAATAGTGAAGTCAAGACAGGGCAGACCAAATGGGAGAAGTTTAAAATACAATCTGCAGTCAAACTCAGGAGCCAAACAAACACAAGCATCCTTGTGAAACAGCTAATGCTGAGTTATTCTCAGATGAAATCGTTAGCTGCTGTTCTTTTTAAAACATTAAATGTAATATACAAATATAAATATATATATATATAACAAAAAAAAAAAACACACACATATTCCATGATGCATTTTGCATTACCATGTGACATCTAATCCTATAGCATTGCTGGGTCAGGTGCTTCATAATGCTGTTTCCTTGGAAAATGACCCTACCAACCATATCTTGTAGTAGTCCCTAGTGATCTTCTCTTCTCTCTGTACTAAACTTGTGCCTTGAAGCTATGTGGCTCCTCTTGCATGTGACATCAATTCCTTTCATTAAACACATACAAGGTCTGCAGAGATTTTGGATTCCAAATGTCTATATCTTCCCCTTTTTTGTTGTTGTTGTTGTTGTTGTTGTTTCAAAGTAAAGCCAAATAGACATATTTAATTTCCTGCTTGCTCTTCTCCAGAGCATTATATAGTAAATTTGCAGTGAGGACATTAATTGTAATTTTTAATTTCTACATTAAATGACCTTATCAGAAAGACAGTGTAGCTTTGAGAATACCCCAGAGGAAAAAACAGAGCCCTTCACACTGACAGTGTTTCAGCAGTTGTTTGACTCATTAGGAATCCAGCAATGTCACCCACTGATACCATCAGTGCTATCTCTTTCTTCCCTGCATTCCCAATCTGGTAAGCTGGAGAGATGTGTAGATGGTAAATAAATACGGGACAAGTGCTGTGGTGATGAAAGAGGGGAAAGATTCGACCCTGCTGAAAAGCTTTGGATGTATTTGAAAGACTTGGCTCGGTGCTTGCTAAGCACTTGTCCTCTCTTTGCAGGCTTCGCCATGAGTGGACTGAGAGGCTGGAAGGCCGAGTAAAGCAGGTCCAGGCGCACATGAAAAAGCAGAAAGAGCAGATGACGTTGCTGTCTATTGAGGCTCTTCCCTCACCAGATAAAACTGTTGCTTAAGGTTACTGTGAAAATACAAAAAGCCCTGGGCTTGACTCTGACCTTCTGCATGCCCCTATTAACCAGTTACATTGCTGAACAAGCAAGAGCTCAGACTCTGGCACTTTTCCAGACCAGTTATTAGAGCTACTAGTAAAGTCCTACATAAATTCAGTGCAAGAATAAGGCCACAGTACATAATCTCTTGAAGACTATGGAGGGAGGGATGAGAAGCAGACATCTATATGTCCACATGATATATTATTACCCCAAAGTAGGACAACTTTATTATGTAACTGCATTTTCAAATGACAAAAAACATACTTCTCAGAAAGCGTATCACTTGTTTAATAGGTATAATACATTCAGATTGCTGCAAGTAAAGTTGTACATTTCCATTTACAGAGCTCTCAGACGCTGGCTTAATGCAGGTGTCATCTGCCTTGCCTGTCTTGAGCCAGGTTGAGGATTAGTCTGATCAGCTGGACAAAAGAGGAAATACATTTTTTTTTTAATGGAATCAGGAAAAAGAAGGAATGAGGGTTTTGTGATCAGCGTATAGGAGAGTTTCCAGATCCAAATCATTAGTTGAAAAGAGGTAAAGATTTTTGCTTTGGTGTATAGATATGAAAAAGACTACCGACATTATCATGAACTAGTTTGAGAGATGTCTGAGTAAGTGGGTAGGTAAGAGAGTTTGAAACAGAAGGCAGTTCATCATAACAGCACAGGAATGCTCTGCAAGGTGTTGCTTGCCATACCTGGTTTGCACTAATCTAAACACTTGCTGCATTGCTTCTCCTTCTAGGTCAGGTGAAATACAGGAAGGACTAACTAAACATAGGGTAATAACAGTGTGCTCTGTTTACTTGTGAGTCTAGGTATGTAAATATCACAACATCCCTTGGATGAAAACATTTGCTTGTTAACTCTTTATTTCTTTGATGCTCAAGAGACCAGTTATAAGTCTAAACTATTTTTCTATAACAATATTGATCTAGGTGAAATTTTACCTTTCATCATTGTATACAATGAACAAGTAGGTATGAATACATTTGATAAATTCCAAAACAAAACAAAAATTAAACCTTTTTGACCTCATGGAAATGCTATTTTTATCCCTTTAAGACAATATTTCATTAAAACACACAATTTTACAGTTTGTTCCCACTTTTACATAGTGATATTCTCCCATAGAAAAAAGAGTACTTTATCACAAAAAAAAATGCTATTTGATAAAGGATAAAAACAATTAAAAACTTCTGCAAAGTTTTTTTTTCTTCTTCTTCTTCTTTTTTGTCTATTGGAAGCTGAAGGGAATGCAGAATCAGATTTGTTTTTTCATAAAACCTAGCTCAAAAAGAAACAATAAATGCTGGACAATAATAAAGTCTGTGTAGCTGCTTTTGGCTTTGTGGGCTCATTTCCTTCTTCTGTGTTCATTTATTTCTGACAAGTTCTATAAAAATTTCTTTTACCGTGACACAAAGTAAGCATTATCTCTGGTGAAGAAGATCAAACGGGACCTGAACCTGCTGCCACATATATCAAAAACACAATACGTTGCTGTGCTGCAGCAGTAGCTAAAGGACATAGACAGGGCCTATTGAAATGAAGAAGGACTAGAACTGCTCCCCCCAACCCCTAACAACTGTTTCATGGCATTGTGATGTCACCTGTAGCAGTGCAGCTTACCCCCACTTTATGCCAGGGTGACAAGAGGAGGAAGTCCAAGCAAAGAAGGCCCATAAGCATTTGTTCTTCTTTTACATTTAAAATCAATATTTTTAATTGTTAGAAACACTTTCATGGTAGCATATCACAGTGTTTATGAAATGATCACTGATTTTATACAAGGTACAGGAAAAAGACCACACAAGCAGATGCAGTCCCCAGGAAGTAATTTTCAGTGCTCCCCAGTGGATACCCAAGAACCGTGCTGGCTCCTTGAGCAAGAACTTTTCCATCCACAGCTCTGAGGGGGTTGAAGGATGTGTGAAATCGCTTCCACTGCAAGCAAGTGGCATCATACTGATATTATCATCATACTGAGTGTCACAGGCAATGTTTATCTCAACAAGCACATGCAACATTTTCTGTTGTGAATGAACTTCAGATAAATCCACTGCAGGGGCACAGTGTATAGATAGCAAGTGTGGAAGACTAAAATCCTCCCACTCTTAGTCAAAACTAACTGTCTGTGAATTGTTCAAATGTGTATGCATTAATCATGCTTACTTATTCTCACATGTATTTTACATAACAGCAGTGCCGTGGACTCTCCATGGTATTGAATATCAGATGCTTTTCCTTCCCAGAAACAAGTGGTGTTCATCCATTTTCACTGGTACTGCATGTACAACCAGGCTGATAAAATAATTAAGTACTGGAAATAATGAAGTCTATCAGCCAGATATAGGCAATATGTTGCTTGCTAATTGCAAATCTGAAGGCAGACAGTAAGGTGAAGAACAGTGTTTTGTCCTTTTGTTTTAGTCACTAAACTGAGAAAATTCACGCCTGAATTTAGGTGTCTCAGACATGCCTGAAAATACAAAACCTATCTTTTTTTTAAAAAAAGCAAGGAAACAACATAGTGAATTCAACTTGAATTGTTACATTAAATAAAACATCTGTCACATTCACATACTAGCTGTCTTTGATATCCAGGATATCCAGTGAGCATATGCTCTTGAGAAAGTAGGTCCCTTTAGCTGAATGTGTTTTTCCTCCCTTGTCCCTAGCTCCTCCTTTTACCAATGGAAAAAAAAAATAAAATAAAAAAAGAAAGAAAGAAATGGAGACACAAATGAAAATTTAGATTATATTAGCTACATTAAGAAAACTGGACTAGCTATTTGAGAATAAAAAACAATTATCCAAATATTTTTTCCTTAGAGTTTATTAATTTGCCCAGTGGAAACAGAATTGGAACTGAGTATCAGTTAGTCTGCATAATGTGTATCACCCTCAGCCTCCTCTAGCAAAGCATTGCTGCCTCTTACATCTGCTTATAATCTAGTCCAGCAGTTGCCTAAGCCAGTAAAAAATAACTAAAATTGTATAGGTCAGAGGCTAATGTTTTTGGTCATGGGACTTAAACAGTATGACTGATGATGCAATAGGTGTGGATCATGTCTATGAAGCAATGCCCCGAAGCTGGCATACTGATGTCAGCTGCGGAACACTGGGTAGAATGCCCAGATTTATGTGCATGGCAGATAATGTGAGCACACACTACACTCATTCACATGGTTCCTATTAAGCACCGTGTCTGATCCAGGAACCAGTGACTAATATATGAGAGACAGCAAGCATTGCTTTCTTAAATTGCCTCTGAGCTGTGACTTGCTCAAATCCAGTCGGTCAAAAAGGTGAATTTAAACCACATTCAGCTACAGCCTGTCTTTGTTTGGACACTACACAGAAGCACTCACATAATCAGTTACAGATAGGATGTGCTAAAGAAACAACACTTCAACCCCTGTCAGCTGCTACATTTAAATTAGCGCTTTAATTCAGAGCCCTTCTTAAGCAGACCCCCTGATTTTCTGTACTTATCACATGCTCATTTGGGTCACAGAGCAGATTTAAGGCATGTGGACCAGGTTTCTTTCAGAGGAAGCTAAACCAGGCCAGAAGCCATGCTCCAAGTGCACACCAAAGGACCCTAACCTCTGTGGAACTCAGACAAGCACTATTTCTTCAGTTTTGAGGCACCCATGCAGTGGCTATATATACGGTCTGATGAATCAGACTAGATAGAGTGTGGTGTAAAAACCCTAAACCATGCTTAATCTAACAAAAGAACCTCAGCAGCAGTCACTTTGATCTACTGAGCTGCTTGCTCTTATAGATAAGTCTACCCAGCCAAAACAACAGAGATGGAATCAAAGTACACTTGTATGTTGTGTGCAGATCCAAAGGTGGACCTTAACAGATGCAATGACTTTGCTCAGGAGTGATCATTTAATTATACAACCATGCAGATGTGCTAGCATGCTCAACTATACACAGCTTAGCTGAACTACTGATGCTGGGTGTTGGAACAGAGAGTTAACCCACACTGTTATAAAACTTATCATAGATCCGGCATCTGAACCATAAAACTGCTATGTGTGGCTCAGTTCTACAGTTAAATGTGGAATAGGAATATGAGGATAATTACCAATTTCCTAGCCCAAATGTGCTTCCTAATTACAAACTAGCTGTGTCCTGAGGGATGCTGTTCTCTACCGTGCCTATTAAATAGTACTTGACTGGGGCTTCACTGACACAGTGTGAATAAGGGATAGTAAATCACATAAAACTGGTGTATTAAAATACTTCTGGATTGAAAAGGGCATCTCTAGATAAATGAGGATGAAACAAAGAGTAGTTCTAGAAAATCCTTTACTTCCTGAGGACAATTCTCTTCATGAATTAAGCATTACTATGCTATTTATTTCTTACAGAGAAGGACAGGAGTTATCCATGGTGTTACACATTTGAGACAAAACGGCACACCAACATTCAGTAGTCAGGACTGACAATGCACAAATCTACTTATTTTTCCTATTGCCCATCTATTTTAGCTGTGTATATTTATCTGTCCGTTCTCAGACAAATCTTTTCATTATTATTTAGTGACCAGAGTTTCAAACATAGCTCATGCTAAGGTGGACAGAAATAAGGGAAAATTGCAGCCCCAAAAATGACAGTCTGACAAATAGCCTGAGAAGGGTTATATTACCAGGGAAGCCAAACGTAACAATAGGTTGCTATGTACTGCCTCTGTAATTAAAGGTACTTGTCTCAAATGTCATTGCTTAAATGAATTAACAATTTCCTGCTAGTGACTACTGAAACGTGAGAGGCTACTGGCCCAGTCTTTACCGGGTACTCAGCGCCCGTTGTCAGCTTCAATGAGTCTGCTCACAGTGGTGTGACCTCAGAGGTTCACAGTCAGGGTCAGTATTTTTTCCACGGTAAACAGCAGTAGGAGCAGCAGGGAGAATTATAATTTCAAACTGTAGTAATAAAATAACCATCTGACAATAATGACAATGAGGCAAAAAAGATAAAATAGGAAATCTGAAAGATAATATTCAGTTTAGCTAGCTACACAAATTGACTAATTCTGTAAAGATTTTTGTTTCATTTCCACTACATTTGTATTTCATATCCAACATGAATATTGGTGCCATGTGACCAGAATTATTTCAGGTTCCCAATATATGTTCACAGTTCAACTATGGGGATCAGTCAAAGCAAAAAAACAAACAACAACAACAACAGCAACAAAACTCAGACTTAATAATGAAAATGTTTTAATTCTAGTAGGTTTAATATCTAACACAAAGTAAACATATCTGCAACATATAAAAACTCTGTCTGCACTTGTTTATTTGGAAATAAGCAGCAGAAAGCAATTTTTTTCCAAGAGTTCTTGATAACATTAATGTTATTTTTCTCCCTCTAACGTGTTATTCTGGTTAACAATTGCATTACTATTGTTAAGAGTATGAAACTGCAATATAGGCTATAAGTATAATTAGGCAGGGAAAACACAAAATTACTGGAGTGACCAACAGACGTATTACAGAAAATAAAATAAAATAAAAAATAATAATAATAAAAAAAACAACTATATTTACCCTGATGTCTTAACTTAGTGTTTTTGTGGTGATGTTTATTCCACTGCAACTTCTCTTACAGAAATGCATTCTGTAAGATTTGTATTGATGCCTTTACATGTATTTTAATAAGTGAAAACAAACCAACACAGTTGTCCATTTTTACGTGTAAAAAGCTCCAAATAACAATGCTTTCTCATTAATTACTGGGTATTTTTGCAACAGAGTTCTTGTTAGGGCTTAGTTAATGGTAAAGAGCTAACTAATGAATTGATACTTTGCAGCTTTTGGACAGTATACAAGTTTACTGATTTTGTTGATACTGCCTTAATCATTAAATATGTATCCATAATAACAAGACTAACAGCCACTGAAAATAAGCCCTGCAAGCAGTAAGGGCAGCCTAATCTAAAATATCAGAAACAGCAGTTATTATCCACCATCTCAAATGAACACTTAATAACCTGGAACTAAATCCCTTCAGGCTCCGTTTATGATATGTACACATTTCTGCTGCAGTGATGACAAATACTGCATTTTCCCAGAACTAATGACACCCCTATAATATGTACGAGGGCTGACAATTATGTGGAATGAGTCTGTCAACAAACTAACAGAGTGCAGCCATGTTTGAAAAGTTTTATGCCTAAACCACAGGCAAATTTCAGTACTTCCAACCCCTAATAAACCCCTCTGGAGCCATATCGCAATTCTGTAACATGTTTCTGGTCAAAGGAGTTTCTGTATGTGCTTTGCTTATTTTGGTTTGGTTACCTTTGGCTATTATAGATAATTAGGAGCAACACATGAAAGTAATTAATATGTGACACTTCACTGTGTTCTGACAAAATACAAGTGTCTCACGGGATGTTTTATTGCTCTAGTTGGTGGATGCAGTAGAGGATGTCCTCTGTATCTCAAAATCAAAATATTTTTTATTCCAAGGCACCTCTGAAGAAGATTTCAATGTAGGCAAGGGTGTATCTTACAGCTTTATTCCAGGGATTTTGAGAGCACTCAGTTAACATATCTCTACAAAGATTAAAGATGCAGAAAATAAGTATACCTTCACCTACATTAACTGTTGTATTTATAGTTTAACTTGGGTCCTGCTGTTGCATGCCCTAGAATCATGGGGGGGATGGAAGGGTGGGTGGTGGTTGTGGGGGGTGTCAGAAAGCCACGGTGATGAGACTACCATCTCCCCCAGGAAGCGAATTTTGAAAAGTATAGAACTGAATAGCCCAAATCCTGCTAGATTTGAACTATTGTTTTCAACAAAAGCCAGCAAATTTGAGCATGTACACTGCCTCGTTCCATTAGTGCCACTTTCTATTTCAGGTACTCTCTTACCTGGAATTTCTGGCACGCACTTGTAAGGGCTCCCATTCAAGTGCAAATTCTCCTGGCTGCCAGTCTTCGACGCACATTAGTGAAGTCTGCTATTCCTGTCGACACGTAGGAAACAAGAATTCACAGCTAGGCTGCAGAATTTTTGAACAGAGAAGCTTTATTTAAGTCGTCAAAAGAAAAGAACAAAATATGAATTGGGGAAAATATGGCCTACTAGCGTGAATTCTCATCGTGACAGGCTTTTTGAGCTTTGCTCTGATCTGGCATGTAATTACTACATATTCCTGATCTGAAAACTGTATTCCTAAGCATCACAGCAATTCCTGGCTTGCACATACATGCTTCATAACAAGAAACTAGTACTTGAAAACCCTGTCTCAGAAAATTAATTCTTAACTATTGAAAACAAATAGAAATAAAAGCAATCAGTTATGCTTCAAATTAGTCCAGGTTAATATGTCAATGAAAAGGTAAACTGAGATAAACACATGTATGTGGATTTTACCTGTGTGAAATACATTTTTTCTAGCAACATCCTTAGCAACATTACAAAGCTTGGTACATTTAATTAGTTATAACAGAAGGAATGAAAGCCTCACACAAGGAGAATTGGAACTTCAGTTAAAAATATATGTTGTTTTCTGTTCCAAATAGTACATCCAGACACTATAGCCTACATGCTTCAGCAATTCCTCCCTCAGGTTTAGGAATATCTGTTCATAATTCCCCATCTCCAATCTGGATGCAGCATAGACACACTGCTCTGTCTCCTGGTGGCTTAATATTTGGTGTTCTGCACAATTTCACCTGGCTGTTTGCCAGCCATAAGAGGAATACATCAGAGTGGAAAACCATGCTTGGGATGTAAAACACTGACCCAACACATCTCACTAGCAGCCTCAGGCACACAGGTTCTTGGAAGCTGTCAGCACAAAATAAAGCTGCTTCCAGAACAAAAGATTTTTGTTGTTGCTCCTGTTGCTTTTGTTTGGTTTGTGTGTGTGTCATTGTTTTGTTGTTGTTCTTGTTTGTTTGTTTTGTTGTGTTTGCTTGGTTGGTTGGTTTTGTTGTTGGTTGGTTTGGTTTGGTTTGGTTTGGTTTGGTTTGCTTTGCTTTGCTTTGCTTTGGTTTCTACCAGAGGAGCAGTGCCCAAGAAGGAACATCTAAGTCCCCATGATGGTATTGGCAAACTGAGCCTCTGGTCTCCCAGCTGGGGACCAAGTTTTGCTTTTTCCTCCACAATGTGTTTCACAAACCTCTGCCTGTGTTACTGAGCAGATGGTTTCTTCTATCTTCTCCAAGAGACAAAGAGACGTGGATCTGTGCAAGAAAGTCATGCAGGCAGGATGGCCACCCAGGGCAGCTTCCTTCTCAACTGCCATCACACCAACAGGGATAAGAGCCAAAGTGACCAGAAGCTCTTCTTCAACCCCGCTTTTCACAGCCTTCCCCAGCTACTTAAAGCTGCCTTTCAGACATTAGCAACAGCCTGCTGGGATTATGAGAGACAATATGGGAGCATTCTCTGAGGATAAGAATCTAGACATACCCTGATTTTTTATATTTATCTATATCTAGATATACACTGACCTTGAAACTGCATGTGATAGAAAGTGTTTGAAAACTGCTGGCTGCTCTCATGTAGTTCCCAGTGTAACCAGCTGCAGCAGCAGGGTAGTCACAGCACAAACCCCATACAGAGCTCGCTAGGTGAAGTTTCTGTTTGGTTTTCCCATGCATCTCTGTGACAAGAAGAGTTATATATAAGCAAGAGAGGAAGGGAAAGTGAGAAATGAAAAGATGGCAACGGTGCCAGGATACAGCGCTAAGTAGACTAACAGAGCCAGATAGAAAATCAATCAATCAAACAAACAAACAACAACAACAAAAAAGCTTTTAAACCACTTTTTTATATTCTGCTAGGCAAACAAAAGACTGTTCTAATGAAAAATTTGAACG